>NW_026734677.1:0-264000 GCF_949786415.1 Peromyscus eremicus | reverse complement strand
CAAGCAAGTACACTGTATTGGACTGAAGATGAGCTACTGTTCTTCTTAGTTTCCTAAGCAGAGTTGAACTAGATATAGCCCGTGTGTGTAGGAAGCACAGTTCTTTTGTTCTGAGCAAGCTCACTATTCTGCCCCTATAGGAAACACAGTACAGTAGAAGACTGCTCTTTTCTCAAAAGCAGAGTGTTTTTCTTGTAAAGCGAGCTAGCGTTTGTTTCCCAGTCCTAAATGGAGTTGAATCACATGCAGTTTCTGGTCCTACGAGCAAGAGTTGTTTTCTGGTAAGAAGAGTCACTATTGCGCTCCAATTGTCATACACAGGACAAATAGCACTGGCGTCTGTTCCCAGCAAGTACAGTGTATGGGACGGAAGAGGATCTACTGTTCTTGTCAGTTTCCTAAGTAGAGTTGAACTAGATATGGCCGGTGTGTGTAGGAAGCACAGTTCTTTTGTTCTGAGCAAGCTCACTGTTCGGACCCCATAGGAAACACTGTAGAGTAGAAGAGTGCTCTTTTCTCAAAAGCAGAGTGTGTTTCTTGTAAGGCGAGCTGGCGTTTGTTTCGCAGTCCTAAATGAAGTTTAATCACATGCAGTTTCTGGTCCTACGAGCAAGAGTTTTTTTCTGGTAAGAAGAGTCACTATTGAGCTCCCATTGTCATACACAGGGCAAATAGCACTGGCGTCTGTTCCCACCAAGTACAGTGTATTGGACTGAAGAGGAGCTACTGTTCTTGTCAGTTTCCTAAGCAGAGTTGAACTAGATATGGCCCGTGTGTGTAGGAAGCACAGTTCTTTTGTTCTGAGCAAGCTCACTATTCTGGTCCTATAGGAAATACAGTAGAGTAGAAGAGTGCTCTTTTCTCAAAAGCAGAGAGTGTTTCTTGTAAGGTGAGCTAGCGTTTGTTTCCCGTCCTAAAGGGAGTTGAATCACATGCAGTTTCTGGTCCTAAGAGCAAGAGTTGTTTTCTGGTAAGAAGAGTCACTATTACGCTCCCATTGCCATATACAGTGCAAAGAGGACAGGCGTCTGTTCCCATCAAGTACAGTGTATTGGACTGAAGAGGAGCTACTGTTCTTGTCAGTTTCCTAAGCAGAGTTGAACTAGATATGGACCGTGTGTGTAGGAAGCACAGTTCTTTGTACTGTAAGCTCACTGCTCAAACCCATAGGAAACACATTAGAGTAGAAGAGTGCCCTTTTCTCAAAAGCAGAGTGTTTTTCTTGTAAGGCAAGGTAGCGTTTGTTGCACAGGCCTAAATGGAGTTGAATCACATGCAGTTTCTGGTCCTACGTTCAAGAGTTTTTTTGTCTGGTAAGAAGAGTCACTATTGAACTCCCATTGTCATACACAGGGCAAATAGCGCTGGCGTCTGTTCCCACCAAGTACAGTGTATTGGACTGAAGAGGAGCTACTGTTCTTGTCAGTTTCCTAAGCAGAGTTGAACTAGATATAGCCCGTGTATGTAGGAAGCACAGTTCTTTTGTTCTGAGCAAGCTCACTGTTCGGACCCCAAAGGAAACACAGTAGAGTAGAAGAGTGATCTTTTCTCAAAAGCAGAGTGTGTTTCTTGTAAGGCGAGCTAGCGTTTGTTTCGCAGTCCTAAATGGAGTTGAATCACATGTAGTTTTTGATCCTAAGAGCAAGAGTTGTTTTCTGGTAAGTAAAGTCACTATTGCGCTCCCATTGCCACACACAGTGCAAAGAGGACTCGCGTCTGTTCCCATCAAGTACAGTGTATTGGACTGAAGAGGAGCTACTGTTCTTGTCAGTTTCCTAAGCAGAGTTGAACTAGATATGGCCGGTGTGTGTAGGAAGCACAGTTCTTTTGTTCTGAGCAAGCTGACTGTTCGGACCCCATAGGAAACACAGTAGAGTAGAAGAGTGCTCTTTTCTCAAAAGCAGAGTGTGTTTCTTGTAAGGCGAGCTAGTGTTTGTTTCCCAGTCTGAAATGGAGTTGAATCCCATGCAGTTTCTGGTCCTACGAGCAAGAGAGGTTTTCTGGTAAGAAGAGTCACTATTGTGCTCCCATTGCCATATACAGTGCAAATATCTCTCGCGTCTGTGCCCAGCAAGTACAGTGTATTGGACTGAAGAGGAGCTACTGTTCCTGTCAGTTTCCTAAGCAGAGTTAAACTAGATATAGTCGGTGTGTGTAGGAAGCACAGTTCTTTTGTTCTGAGCAAGCTCACTATTCTGGCATACAAAAAACACATTAGACTAGAAGAGTGCTCTTTTCTCAAAAGCAGAGTGTGTTTATTGTAAGGCGAGCTAGCGTTTGTTTCCCAGTTATAAATGGCGTTGAATCACATGCAGTTTCTGGTCCTACGAGCAAGAGTTGTTTTCTGGTAAGAAGAGTCACTATTGCGTTTCCATTATCATACACAGGGCAAATAGCACTGGCGTCTGTTCCCAGCATGTACAGTGTATTGGACTGAAGAAGAGCTACTGTTCTTGTCAGTTTCCTAAGCAGAGTTGAACTAGATATAACCCGTGTGTGTAGGAAGCACAGTTCTTTTGTTCTGAGCAAGCTAACTATTCTGGCCCTATAGGAAACACAGTAGAGTAGAAGACTGCTCTTTTCTCAAAAGCAGAGTGTTTTTCTTGAAAAGCGACCTAGCGTTTGTTTCCCAGTCCTAAATGGAGTTGAATCACATGCAGTTTCTGGTCCTACGAGCAAGAGTTGTTTTCTGGTAAGAAGTGTCACTATTGTGCTCCCATTGTCATACACAGGGCAAATAGCACTGGCGTCTGTTCCCAGCAAGTACAGTGTATGGGACTGAAGAGGATCTACTGTTCTTGTTAGTTTCCTAAGCAAAATAGAACTAGATATGGCCGTGTGTGTAGGAAGCACAGTTCTTTTGTTCTGAGTAAGCTCACTGTTCTGGCCCTATAGGAAACACAGTAGAGTAGAAGAGTGATCTTTTCTCAAAAGCAGAGTGTGTTTCTTGTAAGGCGAGCTAGCACTTGTTTCCCAGTCCTAATTGGAGTTGAATCACATGCAGTTTTTGGTCCTACGAGCTAGAGTTGTTTTCTGGTAAGGAAAGTCACTATTGAGATCCCATTGCCATACCTAGTGCAAATAGCACTCGCGTCTGTTCCCAGCAAGTACACTGTATTGGACTAAAGATGAGCTACTGTTCTTCTCAGTTTCCTAAGCAGAGTTGAACTAGATATGGCCCCTGTGTGTAGGAAGCACAGTTCTTTTGTTCTGAGCAAGCTCACTATTCTGGCCCTATAGGAAACACAGTAGAGTAGAAGAGTGCTCTTTTCTCAAAAGCAGAGTGTGTTTCTTGTAAGGCAAGCTAGCGTTTGTTTCCCAGTCCTAAATGGAGTTGAATCACATGCAGTTTCTGGTCCTACGAGCTAGAGTGTTTTTCTGGTAAGGAACGACACTATTGCGCTCCCATTGACATACACAGTGTAAATAGCACTCGCGTCTGTTCCCAGCAAGTACAGTGTATGGGACTGAAGAGGATCTACTGTTCTTGTTAGTTTCCTAAGGAAAATTGAACTAGATATGGCCGTGTGTGTAGGAAGCACAGTTCTTTGTTCTGAGTAAGCTCACTGTTCTGGCCCTATAGGAAACACAGTAGAGTAGAAGAGTGGTCATTTCTCAAAAGCAGAGTGTGTTTCTTGTAAGGCGAGCTAGCGTTTGTTTCCCAGTCCTAAATGGAGTTGAATCACATGCAGTGTCTGGTCCTACGAGCAAGAGTTGTTTTCTGGTAAGAAGAGTCACTATTGAGCTCCCATTGTCATACACAGGGCAAATAGCACTGGCGTCTGTTCCCACCAAGTACAGTGTATTGGACTGAAGAGGATCTACTGTTCTTGTCAGGTTCCTAAGCAGAGTTGAACTAGATATGGCCCGTGTGTGTAGGAAGCACAGTTCTTTTCTTGTGAGCAAGCTCACTATTCTGGTCCTATAGGAAATACAGTAGAGTAGAAGAGTGCTCTTTTCTCAAAATCAGAGAGTGTTTCTTGTAAGGTGAGCTAGCGTTTGTTTCCCGTCCTAAAAGGAGTTGAATCACATGCAGTTTCTGGTCCTACGAGCAAGAGTTGTTTTCTGGTAAGAAGAGTCACTATTTCGCTCCCATTGCCATATACAGTGCAAATAGCACTCGCGTCTGTTCCTAGCAAGTACAGTGTATGGGACTGAAGAGGATCTACTGTTCTTGTTAGTTTCCTAAGCAAAATTGAACTAGATATGGCCGTGTGTGTAGGAAGCACAGTTCTTTTGTTCTGAGTAAGCTCACTGTTCTGGCCCTATAGGAAACATAGTAGAGTAGAAGAGTGATCTTTTCTCAAAAGCAGAGTGTGTTTCTTGTAAGGGGAACTAGCATTTGTTTCCCAGTCCTAAATGTAGTTGAATCACATGCAGTTTTTGATCCTACGAGCAAGAGTTGTTTTCTGGTAAGGAAAGTCACTATTGCCCTCCCATTGCCACACACAGTGCAAAGAGGACTCGCGTCTGTTCCCATCAAGTTCAGTGTATTGGACTGAAGAGGAGCTACTGTTCTTGTCAGTTTCCTAAGCAGATTTGAACTATATATGGCCCGTGTGTGTAGGAAGCACAGTTCTTTTGTACTGTAAGCTCACTGATCGAACCCATAGGAAACACATTAGAGTAGAAGAGTGCCCTTTTATCAAAAGCAGAGTGTTTTTCTTGTAAGGCAAGCTAGCGTTTGTTGCGCAGTCCTAAATGGAGTTGAATCACATGCAGTTTCTGGTCCTACGAGCAAGAGTTGTTTTTCTTGTATTAGAGTCACTATTGCGCTCCCATTGTCATACACAGGGCAAATAGCACTGTCGTCTGTTCCCAGCATGAACAGTGTATTGGACTGAAGAGGATCTACTGTTCTTGTCAGTTTCCTAAGCAGAGTTGAACTAGATATAGTCGGTGTGTGTAGGAAGCACAGTTCTTTTGTTCTGAGCAAGCTCACTATTCTGGCCCTACAAAAAAACACATTAGACTAAAAGAGTGCTCTTTTCTCAAAAGCAGAGTTTGTTTATTGTAAGGCGAGCTAGCGTTTGTTTCCCAGTTATAAATGGAGTTGAATCACGTGCAGTTTCTGGTCCTATGAGCAAGAGATGTTTTCTGGTAAGAAGAGTCACTATTGTGCTCCCATTATCATACACAGGGCAAATAGCACTGGCGTCTGTTCCCAGCATATACAGTGTATTGGACTGAAGAGGAGCTACTTTTCTGTCAGTTTCCTACGCAGAGATGAACTAGATATAGCCCCTGTGTGTAGGAAGCACAGTTCTTTTGTTCTGAGCAAGCTCACTATTCTGGCCCTATAGGAAACACAGTAGAGTAGAAGAGTGCTCTTTTCTCAAAAGCAGAGTGTTTTTCTTGTAAAGCTAGCTAGCGTTTGTTTCCCACTCCTAAATGGAGTTGAATCACACGCAGTTTCTGGTCCTACGAGCAAGAGTTGTTTTCTGGTAAGAAGAGTCACTATTGTGCTCCCATTGTCATACACAGGGCAAATAGCACTGGCATCTGTTACCAGCAAGTACAGTGTATGGGACGGAAGAGGATCTACTGTTCTTGTCCATTTCCTAAGCAGAATTGAACTAGATATGGCCGTGTGTGTAGGAAGCACAGTTCTTTTGTTCTGAGCAAGCTCACTGTTTTGGCCCTTTAGGAAACACAGTAGAGTAGAAGAGTGCTCTATTCTCAAAAGCAGAGTGTGTTTCCTGTAAGGCGAGCTAGCGTTTGTTTCCCAGTCCTAAATGGAGTTGAATCACATGCAGTTTTTGGTCCTACGAGCTAGAGTTGTTTTCTGGTAAGGAAAGTCACTATTGAGCTCCCATTGCCATACATAGTGCAAATAGCACTCGCGTCTGTTCCAAGCAGGTACACTGTATTGGACTGAAGATGAGCTACTGTTCTTCTTAGTTTCCTAAGCAGAGTTGAACTAGATATAGCCCGTGTGTGTAGGAAGCACAGTTCTTTTGTTCTGAGCAAGCTCACTATTCTGCCCCTATAGGAAACACAGTACAGTAGAAGACTGCTCTTTTCTCAAAAGCAGAGTGTTTTTCTTGTAAAGCGAGCTAGCGTTTGTTTCCCAGTCCTAAATGGAGTTGAATCACATGCAGTTTCTGGTCCTACGAGCAAGAGTTGTTTTCTGGTAAGAAGAGTCACTATTGCGCTCCAATTGTCATACACAGGACAAATAGCACTGGCGTCTGTTCCCAGCAAGTACAGTGTATGGGACGGAAGAGGATCTACTGTTCTTGTCAGTTTCCTAAGTAGAGTTGAACTAGATATGGCCGGTGTGTGTAGGAAGCACAGTTCTTTTGTTCTGAGCAAGCTCACTGTTCGGACCCCATAGGAAACACTGTAGAGTAGAAGAGTGCTCTTTTCTCAAAAGCAGAGTGTGTTTCTTGTAAGGTGAGCTAGCGTTTGTTTCCCGTCCTAAAGGGAGTTGAATCACATGCAGTTTCTGGTCCTACGAGCAAGAGTTGTTTTCTGGTAAGAAGAGTCACTATTACGCTCCCATTGCCATATACAGTGCAAAGAGGACAGGCGTCTGTTCCCATCAAGTACAGTGTATTGGACTGAAGAGGAGCTACTGTTCTTGTCAGTTTCCTAAGCAGAGTTGAACTAGATATGGCCCGTGTGTGTAGGAAGCACAGTTCTTTGTACTGTAAGCTCACTGCTCAAACCCATAGGAAACACATTAGAGTAGAAGAGTGCCCTTTTCTCAAAAGCAGAGTGTTTTTCTTGTAAGGCAAGGTAGCGTTTGTTGCACAGTCCTAAATGGAGTTGAATCACATGCAGTTTCTGGTCCTACGTTCAAGAGTTTTTTTTTTCTGGTAAGAAGAGTCACTATTGAACTCCCATTGTCATACACAGGGCAAATAGCGCTGGTGTCTGTTCCCAGCAAGTACAGTGTATTGGACTGAAGAGGAGCTACTGTTCTTGTCAGTTTCCTAAGCAGAGTTGAACTAGATATAGCCCGTGTATGTAGGAAGCACAGTTCTTTTGTTCTGAGCAAGCTCACTGTTCGGACCCCAAAGGAAACACAGTAGAGTAGAAGAGTGATCTTTTCTCAAAAGCAGAGTGTGTTTCTTGTAAGGCGAGCTTGCGTTTGTTTCGCAGTCCTAAATGGAGTTGAATCACATGTAGTTTTTGATCCTAAGAGCAAGAGTTGTTTTCTGGTAAGTAAAGTCACTATTGCGCTCCCATTGCCACACACAGTGCAAAGAGGACTCGCGTCTGTTCCCATCAAGTACAGTGTATTGGACTGAAGAGGAGCTACTGTTCTTGTCAGTTTCCTAAGCAGAGTTGAACTAGATATGGCCGGTGTGTGTAGGAAGCACAGTTCTTTTGTTCTGAGCAAGCTGACTGTTCGGACCCCATAGGAAACACAGTAGAGTAGAAGAGTGCTCTTTTCTCAATAGCAGAGTGTGTTTCTTGTAAGACGAGCTAGCGTTTGTTTTGCAGTCCTAAATGGAGTTGAATCACATGCAGTTTCTGGTCCTACGAGCAAGAGTTGTTTTCTGATAAGAAGAGTCACTATTCCACTCCCATTGACATACACATTACAAATACGCTGGCCTCTCTTCCCAGCATGTACAGTGTATTGGACTGAAGAGTATCTACTGTTCTTGTCATTTTCCTAAGCAGAATTGAACTAGATATGGCCGTGTGTGTAGGAAGCACAGTTCTTTTGTTCTGAGCAAGCTCAGTGTTCTGGCCCTATAGGAAACACAGTAGAGTAGAAGAGTGATCTTTTCTCAAAAGCAGAGTGTGTTTCTAGTAAGGCGAGCTAGTGTTTGTTTTGCAGTCCTAAAAGGAGTTGAATCACATGCCGTTTTTGGTCCTACGCGCAAGAGTTGTTTTCTGGTAAGGAAAGTCACTATTGTGCTCCAATTGCCACACACAGTGCAAATAGCACTCACGTCTGTTCCCATTAAGTACAGTGTATTGGACTGAAGTGGAGCTACTGTTCTTGTCAGGTTCCTAAATAGAGTTGAACAGATATGGCCCGTGTGTGTAGATAGCACAGTTCTTTTGTTCTGAGCAAGCTCACTGTTCAGACCACATAGGATACACTGTAGAGTAGAAGAGTGCTCTTTTCTCAAAAGCAGAGTGTGTGTCTTGTAAGGCAAGCTGGCGTTTGTTTTGCAGTCCTAAATGGAGTTGAATCACATGCAGTTTCTGGTCCTAGGAGCAAGAGTTTTTTTCTGGTAAGAAGAGACACTATTGAGCTCCCATTGTCATACACAGGGCAAATAGCACTGGCGTCTGTTCCCAGCAAGTACAGTGTATTGGACTGAAGAGGAGCTACTGTTCTTGTCAGTTTCCTAAGCAGAGTTGAACTAGATATAGCCCGTGTGTGTAGGAAGCACAGTTCTTTTGTTCTGAGCAAGCTCACTGTTTGGAACTTAAAGGAAACACAGAAGAGTAGAAGAGTGCTCTTTTATCATAAGCAGAGTGTGTTTATTGTAAGGCGAGCTAGCCTTTGTTTCGCAGTCCTAAATGGAGTTGAATCACATGCAGTTTTTGGTCCTATGAGCAAGAGTTGTTTTCTGGTAAGGAAAGTCACTATTGTGCTCCCATTGCCATACACAGTGCAAATAGCACTCGCGTCTGTTCCCATTAAGTACAGTGTATTGGACTGAAGAGGAGCTACTGTTCTTGTCAGTTTCCTAGGTAGAGTTGAACTAGATATGGCCCGTGTGTGTAGGAAGCACAGTTCTTTTGTTCTGAGTAAGCTCACTGTTCAGACCCCATAGGAAACACTGTAGAGTAGAAGAGTGCTCTTTTCTCAAAAGCAGAGAGTTTTTCTTGTAACGTGAGCTAGCGTTTTTTTCCCGTCCTAAATCTACTTGAGTCACATGCAGTTTCTGGTCCTAAGAACAAGAGTTGTTTTCTGGTAAGAAGAGTCACTATTGCGCTCCTATTGTCATACACAGGGCAAATAGCACTCGCGTCTGTTCCCAGCAAGTACAGTGTATTACACTGAAGATGATCTACTGCTCTTGTCAGTTTCCTAAGCAGAGTTGAACTAGATATGGCCTGTGTGTGTAGGAAGCACAGTTCTTTTGTTCTGAGCAAGCTCACTGTTCTGGCACTACAGGAAACACAGTAGAGTAGAAGAGTGCTCTTTTCTCAAAAGCAGAGTGTGTTTCTTGTAAGGCGAGCTAGCATTTGTTTCTCAGTCCAAAATGGAGTTGAATCACATGCAGTTTCTGGTCCTACGAGCAAAAGATGTATTCTGGTAAGGAAAGTCACTATTGTGCCCCCTTTGCGATAAACAGTGCAAATAGCACTCACGTCTGTTCCCAGCAAGTACAGTGTATTGGACTGAAGAGGAGCTACTGTTCTTGTCAGTTTCCTAAGCAGAGTTGAACTAGATACGGCTCGTGTGTGTAGGAAGCACAGTTCTTTTGTTCTGAGCAAGCTCACTCTTCTGGCCCTATAGGAAACACAGAAGTGTAGAAGAGTGCTCTTTTCTCAGAAGCAGAGTGTGGTTCTTGTAAGGTGAGCTAGCGTTTGGTTCCCAGTCCTAAATGGAGTTGAATCACATGCAGTTTTTGGTCCTACGAGCTAGAGTTGTTTTCTGGTAAGGAAAGTCACTATTGCGCTCCCATTGCCACACACAGTGCAAAGAGGACTCTCGTCTGTTCCCATCAAGTACAGTGTATTGGACTGAAGAGGAGCTACTGTTCTTGTCAGTTTCCTAAGTACAGTTGAACTAGATATGGCCCCTGTGTGTAGGAAGCACAGTTCTTTTGTTCTGAGCAAGCTGACTGTTCAGACCCCATAGGAAACACAGTAGAGTAGAAGAGTGCTCTTTTCTCAAACAGAGTGTGTTTCTTGTAAGGTGAACTAGTGCTTGTTTTGCAGTCCTAAATGGAGTTGAATCACACGCAGTTTCTTGTCCTAGGAGCAAGAGTTGTTTTCTGGTAAGAAGAGTCACTATTGAGCTCCCATTGTCATACACAGGGCAAATAGCACTGGCGTCTGTTCCCAGCAAGTACAGTGTATTGGACTGAAGAGGAGCTATTGTTCTTGTCAGTTTCCTAAGCAGAGTTGAACTAGATATAGCCCGTGTGTGTAGGAAGCACAGTTCTTTTGTTCTGAGCAAGCTCACTGTTTGGAACTTAAAGGAAACACAGAAGAGTAGAAGAGTGCTCTTTTATCATAAGCAGAGTGTGTTTCTTATAAGGCGAGCTAGCGTTTGTTGCGCAGTACTAAATGGAGTTGAATCACATGCAGTTTTTGGTCCTATGAGCAAGAGTTGTTTTCTGGAAAGGAAAGTCACTATTGTGCTCCCATTGCCATACACAGTGCAAATAGCACTCGCGTCTGTTCCCATTAAGTACAGTGTATTGGACTGAAGAGGAGCTACTGTTCTTGTCAGTTTCCTAGGTAGAGTTGAACTAGATATGGCCTGTGTGTGTAGGAAGCACAGTTCTTTTGTTCTGAGCAAGCTCACTGTTCAGACCCCATAGGAATCACTGTAGAGTAGAAGAGTGCTCTTTTCTCAAAAGCAGAGTGTGTTTCTTGTAAGGCGAGCTAGCGTTTGTTTTGCAGTCCTAAATGGAGTTGAATCACACGCAGTTTCAGGTCCTATGAGCAAGAGAGTTTTCTGGTAAGAAGAGACACTATTGAGCTCCCATTGTCATTCACAGGGCAAATTGCACTGGCGTCTGTTCCCAGCAAGTACAGTGTATTGGACTGAAGTGGACCAACTGTTCTTGTCAGTTTCCTAAGCAGAGTTGAACTAGATATAGCCAGTGTGTGTAGGATGCAAAGTTCTTTTGTTCTGAGCAAGCTCACTATTCTGGCCCTATAGGAAAAACAGTAGAGTAGAAGAGTGCTCTTTTCTCAAAAGCAGAGAGTGTTTCTTGTAAGGCGAGCTAGCGTTTTTTTTCCCGTCCTAAATCTAGTTGAGTCACATGCAGTTTCTGGTCCTAAGAACAAGAGTTGTTTTCTGGTAAGAAGAGTCACTATTGCGCTCCCATTGTCATACACAGGGCAAATAGCACTCGCGTCTGTTCCCAGCATGTACAGTGTATTGGACTGAAGATGATCTACTGCTCTTGTCAGTTTCCTAAGCAGAGTTGAACTAGATATGGCCCGTTTGTGTATGAAGCACAGTTCTTTTGTTCTGAGCAAGCTCACTGTTCAGGCCCTATAGAAAACACAATAGAGTAGAAGAGTGATCTTTTCTCAAAAGCAGAGTGTGTTTCTTGTAAGGCGAGCTAGCATTTGTTTCCCAGTCCTAAATGGAGTTGAATCACATGCAGTTTTTGATCCTATGAGCAAGAGTTGTTTTCTGGTAAGGTAAGTCACTATTGTGCTCCCATTGCCATTAACAGTGCAAATAGCGCTCGCGTCTGTTCCCAGCAAGTACAGTGTATTGGACTGAAGAGGAGCTACTGTTCTTGTCAGTTTCCTAAGCGGAGTTAAACTAGATATGGACCGTGTGCGTAGGAAGCACAGTTCTTTTGTTCTGAGCAAGCTCACTATTCTGGCCCTATAGGAAACACAGTAGAGTAGAAGAGTGCACTTTTCTGAGAAGCAGAGTGTGTTTCTTGTAAGGCGAGCTAGCGTTTGTTTCCCAGTCCTAAATGGATTTGAATCCCATGCAGTTTTTGGTCCTACGAGCTAGAGTTGTTTTCTGGTAAGGAAAGTCACTATTGCCCTCCCATTGCCACACACAGTGCAAAGAGGACTCGCGTCTGTTCCCATCAAGTACAGTGTATTGGACTGAAGAGGAGCTACAGTTCTTGTCAGTTTCCTAAGCAGAGTTGAACTAGATATGGCCTGTGTTTGTAGGAAGCCCAGTTCTTTTGTACTGTAAGCTCACTGATCGAACCCATAGGAAACAGAGTAGAGTAGAAGAGTGCTCTTTTCTGAGAAGCAGAGTGTGTTTCTTGTAATTCGAGCTAGCATTTGTTTCCCAGTCCTAAATGGAGTTGAATCACATGCAGTTTCTGGATCTACGAGCAAGAGTTGTTTTCTGGTAAGAAGAGTCACTATTGCGCTCCCATTGCCACACACAGTGCAAAGAGGACTCGCGTCTGTTCCCATCAAGTACAGTGTATTGGACTGAAGAGGAGCTACTGTTCTTGTCAGTTTCCTAAGCAGAGTTGACCTAGATATTGCCCGTGTGTGTAGGAAGTACAGTTCTTTTGTTCTGAGCAAGCTCACTTTTCTGGCCCTATAGGAAACACAGTAGAGTAGAAGAGTGCTCTTTTCTCAATAGCAGAGTGTGTTTCTTGTAAGACGAGCTAGCGTTTGTTTTGCAGTCCTAAATGGAGTTGAATCACATGCAGTTTCTGGTCCTACGAGCAAGAGTTGTTTTCTGATAAGAAGAGTCACTATTCCACTCCCATTGACATACACATTACAAATACGCTGGCCTCTCTTCCCAGCATGTACAGTGTATTGGACTGAAGAGTATCTACTGTTCTTGTCATTTTCCTAAGCAGAATTGAACTAGATATGGCCGTGTGTGTAGGAAGCACAGTTCTTTTGTTCTGAGCAAGCTCAGTGTTCTGGCCCTATAGGAAACACAGTAGAGTAGAAGAGTGATCTTTTCTCAAAAGCAGAGTGTGTTTCTAGTAAGGCGAGCTAGTGTTTGTTTTGCAGTCCTAAAAGGAGTTGAATCACATGCCGTTTTTGGTCCTACGCGCAAGAGTTGTTTTCTGGTAAGGAAAGTCACTATTGTGCTCCAATTGCCACACACAGTGCAAATAGCACTCACGTCTGTTCCCATTAAGTACAGTGTATTGGACTGAAGTGGAGCTACTGTTCTTGTCAGGTTCCTAAATAGAGTTGAACAGATATGGCCCGTGTGTGTAGGAAGCACAGTTCTTTTGTTCTGAGCAAGCTCACTGTTCAGACCACATAGGATACACTGTAGAGTAGAAGAGTGCTCTTTTCTCAAAAGCAGAGTGTGTGTCTTGTAAGGCAAGCTGGCGTTTGTTTTGCAGTCCTAAATGGAGTTGAATCACATGCAGTTTCTGGTCCTAGGAGCAAGAGTTTTTTTCTGGTAAGAAGAGACACTATTGAGCTCCCATTGTCATACACAGGGCAAATAGCACTGGCGTCTGTTCCCAGCAAGTACAGTGTATTGGACTGAAGAGGAGCTACTGTTCTTGTCAGTTTCCTAAGCAGAGTTGAACTAGATATAGCCCGTGTGTGTAGGAAGCACAGTTCTTTTGTTCTGAGCAAGCTCACTGTTTGGAACTTAAAGGAAACACAGAAGAGTAGAAGAGTGCTCTTTTATCATAAGCAGAGTGTGTTTATTGTAAGGCGAGCTAGCCTTCGTTTCGCAGTCCTAAATGGAGTTGAATCACATGCAGTTTTTGGTCCTATGAGCAAGAGTTGTTTTCTGGTAAGGAAAGTCACTATTGTGCTCCCATTGCCATACACAGTGCAAATAGCACTCGCGTCTGTTCCCATTAAGTACAGTGTATTGGACTGAAGAGGAGCTACTGTTCTTGTCAGTTTCCTAGGTAGAGTTGAACTAGATATGGCCCGTGTGTGTAGGAAGCACAGTTCTTTTGTTCTGAGTAAGCTCACTGTTCAGACCCCATAGGAAACACTGTAGAGTAGAAGAGTGCTCTTTTCTCAAAAGCAGAGAGTTTTTCTTGTAACGTGAGCTAGCGTTTTTTTCCCGTCCTAAATCTACTTGAGTCACATGCAGTTTCTGGTCCTAAGAACAAGAGTTGTTTTCTGGTAAGAAGAGTCACTATTGCGCTCCTATTGTCATACACAGGGCAAATAGCACTCGCGTCTGTTCCCAGCAAGTACAGTGTATTACACTGAAGATGATCTACTGCTCTTGTCAGTTTCCTAAGCAGAGTTGAACTAGATATGGCCTGTGTGTGTAGGAAGCACAGTTCTTTTGTTCTGAGCAAGCTCACTGTTCTGGCACTACAGGAAACACAGTAGAGTAGAAGAGTGCTCTTTTCTCAAAAGCAGAGTGTGTTTCTTGTAAGGCGAGCTAGCATTTGTTTCTCAGTCCAAAATGGAGTTGAATCACATGCAGTTTCTGGTCCTACGAGCAAAAGATGTATTCTGGTAAGGAAAGTCACTATTGTGCCCCCTTTGCGATAAACAGTGCAAATAGCACTCACGTCTGTTCCCAGCAAGTACAGTGTATTGGACTGAAGAGGAGCTACTGTTCTTGTCAGTTTCCTAAGCAGAGTTGAACTAGATACGGCTCGTGTGTGTAGGAAGCACAGTTCTTTTGTTCTGAGCAAGCTCACTCTTCTGGCCCTATAGGAAACACAGAAGTGTAGAAGAGTGCTCTTTTCTCAGAAGCAGAGTGTGGTTCTTGTAAGGTGAGCTAGCGTTTGGTTCCCAGTCCTAAATGGAGTTGAATCACATGCAGTTTCTGTTCCTACGAGCAAAGAGTTCTTTTCCAGTAAGAAGAGTCACTATTTTTCTACCATTGCCATACACAGTGCAAATAGCACTCGCGTCTGTTCCCAGCAAGTACAGTGTATTGGACAGAAGAGGAGCTACTGTTCTTGTCAGTTTCCTAAGCAGAGTTGAACTAGATATGGCCCGTGTGTGTGAAGCACAGTTCTTTTGTTCTGAGCAAGCTAAATTTTCGGACCCCATAGTAAACACAGTAGAGTAGAAGAGTGCTCTTTTCTCAAAAGCAGAGTGTGTTTCTTGTAAGGCTAGCTAGTGTTTGTTTCCCAGTCAGAAACGGAGTTGAATCCCATGCAGTTTCTGGTCCTACGAGCAAGAGTTGTTTTCTGGTAAGAAGAGTCACTATTTCGCTTTCTTTGCCATACACAGTGCAAATAGCACTCGCGTCTACTCCCAGCAAGTACAGTGTATTGGACTGAAGAGGAGCTACTGTTCTTGTCAGTTTCCTAAGCAGAGTTGAACTAGATATAGCCCGTGTGTGTAGGAAGCACAGTTCTTTTGTTTTGAGCAAGCTCACTGTTCTGGCCCTAAAGAAAACACAGTAAAGTAGAAGAGTGCTCTTTTCTCAAAAGCAGAGTGTTTTTCTTGTAAGGTGAGCTAGGGTTTGTTTCCCAGTCCTAAATGTAGTTGAATTACATGCAGTTTCTTGTCCTATGAGCAAGAGTTGTTTTCTGGTAAGAAGAGTCACTATTGCGCTCCTATTGCCATACACAGTGCAAACAACACTTGCTACTGTTCTTTACAAGTACAGTGTATTGGACAGAAGAGGAGCTACTGTTCTTGTCAGTTTCCTAAGCAGAGTTGAACTAGATATGGCCCGTGTTTGTAGGAAGCCCAGTTCTTTTGTATTGTAAGCTCACTGATCGAACCCATAGGAAACAGAGTAGAGTAGAAGAGTGCTCTTTTCTCAAAAGCAGAGTGTGTTTTTTGTAAGGCGAGCTAGCATTTGTTTCCCAGTCCTAAATGGAGTTGAATCACATGCAGTTTCTGGTTCAAAGAGCAAGAGTTGTTTTCTGGTAAGAAGAGTCACTATTGCGCTCCCATTGTCATACACAGGGCAAATAGCACTGGCGTCTGTTCCCAGCATGTACAGTGTATTGGACTGAAGAGGATCTACTGCTCTTGTCAGTTTCCTAAGCAGAATTGAACTAGATATGGCCGTGTGTGTAGGAAGCACAGTTCTTTTGTTCTGAGCAAGTTCACTGTTCAGACCTCCTAGGAAACACAGTAGAGTAGAAGAGTGCTTTTTTCTCCAAATCAGAGTGTGTTTCTTGTAAGGCAAGTTAGTGTTTGTTTCCCAGTCCTAAGTGGAGTTGTATCACATTCAGTTTCTGGTCCTACGAGCAAGAGTTGTTTTCTGGTAATAAGAGTCACTATTGTGCTCCCATTGTCATACAAAGGGCAAATAGCACACGCGTCTGTTCCCAGCATGTACAGTGTATTGGACTGAAGAGGATCTACTGCTCTTGTCAGTTTCCTAAGCAGAATTGATCTAGATATGGCCGTGTGTGTAGGAAGCACAGTTCTTTTGTTCTGAGCAAGCTCACTGTTTTGGCCCTATGGGAAACACAGTAGAGTAGAAGAGTGCTCTTTTCTCAAAAGCAGAGTGAGTTTCTTGTAAGGCGAGCTAGCGTTTGTTTCCCAGTCCTAAATGGAGGTGAATCACATGCAGTTTTTGTTCCTACGAGCTAGAGTTGTTTTCTGGTAAGGAAAGTCACTATTGTGCTCCCATTGCCACACACAGTGCAAAGAGAACTCACGCCTGTTCCCATCAAGTACAATGTATTGGACTGAAGAGGAGCTACTGTTCTTGTCAGTTTCATAAGCAGAGTTGAACTAGATATGGCCCCTGTGTGTAGGAAGCAAAGTTTTTTTGTTCTGAGCAAGCTGACTGTTCGGACACAATAGAAAACAAGGTAGAGTAGAAGAGTGCTCTTTTCTCAAAGCAGAGCGTGTTTCTTGTAAGGCGAACTAGTGCTTGTTTCCCAGTCTGAAATGGAGTTGAATTACATGCAGTTTTTGGTCCTACGAGCAAGAGATGTTAACTGGTAAGAGAAGTCACCATTGCCCTCCCATTGCCATATACAGTGAAAATAGCCCTCGCATTGTTCCCAGGAAGTACAGTGTATTGGACTGAAGAGGAGCTACTGTTCTTGTCAGGTTCCTAAGCGGAGTTAAACTAGATATGGCCCGTGTGTGTAGGAAGCACAGTTCTTTTGTTCTGAGCAAGCTCACTATTCTGGCCCTATAGGAAACACAGTAGAGTAGAAGAGTGCTCTTTTCTGAGAAACAGAGTGTGTTTCTTGTAAGGCGAGCTAGCATTTGTTTCCCAGTCCGAAATGGAGTTGAATCACATGCAGTTACTGGATCTACGAGCAAGAGTTGTTTTCTGGTAAGAAGAGTCACTATTGCGCTCCCATTGTCATACACAGGGCAAATAGCACTGGCGTCTGTTCCCAGCATGTACAGTGTATTGGACTGAAGAGGATCTACTGTTCTTGTCAGTTTCCTAAGCAGAATTGAACTAGATATGGCCGTGTGTGTAGGAAGCACAGTTCTTTTGTTCTGAGCAAGCTCACTGTTCTGGCCCTATAGGAAACACAGTAGAGTAGAAGAGTGCTCTTTTCTCAAAAGCAGAGTGAGTTTCTTGTAAGGCGAGCTAGTGTTTGTTTCCTAGTCCTAAATGGATTTGAATCACATGCAGTTTTTGGTCCTATGAGCTAGAGTTGTTTTCTGGTAAGGAAAATCACTATTGCGCTCCCATTGCCACACACAGTGCAAATAGCTCTCGCGTCTGTTCCCAGCAAGTACAGTGTATTGGACTGAAGAGGAGCTACTGTTCTTGTCAGTTTCCTAAGCGGAGTTAAACTAGATATGGCCCGTGTGTGTAAGAAGCACAGTTCTTTTGTTCTGAGCAAGCTCACTGTTCGAACCCATAGTAAACACAGTAGATTAGAAGAGTGCTCTTTTCTCAAAAGCAGAGTGTGTTCCTTTAAGGCGAGCTAGCATTTGTTTCCCAGTCCTAAATGGAGTTGAATCACATGCAGTTTCTGGTCCTACGCGCAAGAGTTGTTTTCTTGTAAGAAGAGTGACTATTGCGCTCCCATTGTCATACACAGGGCAAATAGCACTGGCATCTGTTCCCAGCATGTACAGTGTATTGGACTGAAGAGGATCTACTGTTCTTGTCAGTTTCCTAAGCAGAATTGAACTAGATATGGCCATGTCTGTAGGAAGCACAGTTCTTTTGTTCTGAGCAAGCTCACTGTTCTGGCCCTATAGAAAACACAGTAGAGTAGAAGAGTGATCTTTTCTCAAAAGCAGAGTGTGTTTCTTGTTAGGCGAGCTAGCGTTTGTTTCCCAGTCCTAAATGGATTTGAATCACATGCAGTTTTTTGATCCTACGAGCAAGAGTTGTTTTCTGGTAAGGAAAGTCACTATAGCGCTCCCATTGCCATACACAGTGGAAATATCACTCGCCTCTGTTCCCAGCAAGTACAATGTATTGGACTGAAGAGGAGCTACTGTTCTTGTCAGTTTCGTAAGCAGAATTGACCTAGATATTGCCCGTGTGTGTGTGAAGCACAGTTCTTTTTTCTGAGCAAGCTCACTGTTCTTGCCCTATAGGAAACACAATAGAGTAGAAGAGTGCTCTTTTCTCAAAAGCAGAGTTAGTTTTTTGTAAGGTGAGCTATTGCTTGTTTCCCAGTATGAAATGGAGTTGAATGCAGTTTCTGGTCCTACAATCAAGAGTTGTTTTCTGGTAAGAAGAGTCACTATTGTGCTCCCATTGCCATATACAGTGAAAATAGCACTCGCGTCTGTTCCCAGCAATTACAGTGTATTGGACTGAAGAGGATCTACTTTTCTTGTCAGTTTCCTAAGCAGAGTTGAACTAGATATGGCCCGTGTGTGTAGGAAGCACAGTTCTTTTGTTCTGAGCAAGCTCACTGTTTGGACCCCACAGGAAACACAGTAGAGTGGAGGAGTTCTCTTTTCTCAAAAGCAGAGTATGTTTCTTGTAAGGCGAGCTAGCGTTTGTTTCGCAGTCCTAAATGGGGTTGAATCACATGCAGTTTCTGGTCCTATGAGCAAGAGGTGTTTTCTGGTAAGAAGAGACACTATTGCGGTCCCATTGTCATACACATTGCAAATAGCACTGGCATCTGTTCCCTGCATGTACATTGTATTGGACTGAAGAGGATCTACTGTTCTTGTCAGTTTCCTAAGCAGAATTGAACAGGATATGGCCCGTGTGTGTAGGAAGCACAGTTCTTTTGTTCTGAGTAAGCTCACTGTTCGGACCCCATATGAATCACTGTAGAGTAGGAGAGTGCTCTTTTCTCAAAAGCCGAGTGTGTTTCTAGTAAGGCAAGCTAGCGTTTGTTTCGCAGTCCTAAATGGAGTTGAATCCCATGCAGTTTCTGGTCCTATAAGCAAGAGTTATTTTCTGGTAAGAAGAGTCACTATTGCGCTCCCATTGTCATACACAGTGCAAATTGCACTGGCATCTGTTCCCAGCATGTACAGTGTATTGGACTGAAGAGGATCTACTGTTCTTGTCAGTTTCCTAAGCAGAGTTGAACTAGATATAGTCGGTGTGTGTAGGAAGCACAGTTTTTTTGTTCTGAGCAAGCTCACTATTCTGGCCCTACAAAAAACACATTAGAGTAGAAGAGTGCTGTTTTCTCAAAAGCAGAGTGTGTTTATTGTAAGGCGAGCTAGCCTTTGTTTCCCAGTTCTAAATGGAGTTGAATCACATGCAGTTTCTGGTCCTATGAGCAAGAGTTGTTTTCTGGTAAGAAGAGTCACTATTGTGCTCCCATTATCATACACTGGGCAAATAGCACTGGCGTCTGTTTCCAGCATGTACAGTGTATTGGACTGAAGAGGAGCTACTGTTCTTGTCAGGTTCCTAAGCAGAGTTGAACTAGATATGGCCCCTGTGTGTAGGAAGCACAGTTCTTTTGTTCTGAGCAAGCTGAATGTTCGGACCCCATAGGAAACACAGTAGAGTAGAAGAGTGCTCTTTTCTCAAAAGCAGAGTGTGTTTCTTGTAAGGCGAACTAGTGCTTGTTTCCCAGTCTGAAATGGAGTTGAATCCCATGCAGTTTCTGGTCCTACGAGCAAGAGATGTTAACTGGTAAGAAGAGTCACTATTGCGCTCCCATTGCCATATACAGTGCAAATAGCTCTCGCGTCTGTTCCCAGCAAGTACAGTGTATTGGACTGAAGAGGAGCTACTGTTCTTGTCAGTTTCCTAAGCAGAGTTGAACTAGATATGGCCCGTGTGTGTAAGAAGCACAGTTCTTTTGTTCTGAGCAAGCTCACTGTTCGAACCCATAGTAAACACAGTAGATTAGAAGAGTGCTCTTTTCTCAAAAGCAGAGTGTGTTCCTTTAAGGCGAGCTAGCATTTGTTTCCCAGTCCTAAATGGAGTTGAATCACATGCAGTTTCTGGTCCTACGCGCAAGAGTTGTTTTCTTGTAAGAAGAGTGACTATTGCGCTCCCATTGTCATACACAGGGCAAATAGCACTGGCATCTGTTCCCAGCATGTACAATGTATTGGACTGAAGAGGATCTACTGTTCTTGTCAGTTTCCTAAGCAGAATTGAACTAGATATGGCCATGTCTGTAGGAAGCACAGTTCTTTTGTTCTGAGCAAGCTCACTGTTCTGGCCCTATAGAAAACACAGTAGAGTAGAAGAGTGATCTTTTCTCAAAAGCAGAGTGTGTTTCTTGTCAGGCGAGCTAGCGTTTGTTTCCCAGGCCTAAATGGATTTGAATCACATGCAGTTTTTTGATCCTACGAGCAAGAGTTGTTTTCTGGTAAGGAAAGTCACTATAGCGCTCCCATTGCCATACACAGTGGAAATATCACTCGCCTCTGTTCCCAGCAAGTACAATGTATTGGACTGAAGAGGAGCTACTGTTCTTGTCAGTTTCGTAAGCAGAATTGACCTAGATATTGCCCGTGTGTGTGTGAAGCACAGTTCTTTTTTCTGAGCAAGCTCACTGTTCTTGCCCTATAGGAAACACAATAGAGTAGATGAGTGCTCTTTTCTCAAAAGCAGAGTTAGTTTTTTGTAAGGTGAGCTATTGCTTGTTTCCCAGTATGAAATGGAGTTGAATGCAGTTTCTGGTCCTACAATCAAGAGTTGTTTTCTGGTAAGAAGAGTCACTATTGTGCTCCCATTGCCATATACAGTGAAAATAGCACTCGCGTCTGTTCCCAGCAATTACAGTGTATTGGACTGAAGAGGATCTACTGTTCTTGTCAGTTTCCTAAGCAGAGTTGAACTAGATATGGCCCGTGTGTGTAGGAAGCACGGTTCTTTTGTTCTGAGCAAGCTCACTGTTTGGACCCCACAGGAAACACAGTAGAGTGGAGGAGTTCTCTTTTCTCAAAAGCAGAGTATGTTTCTTGTAAGGCGAGCTAGCGTTTGTTTCGCAGTCCTAAATGGGGTTGAATCACATGCAGTTTCTGGTCCTATGAGCAAGAGGTGTTTTCTGGTAAGAAGAGACACTATTGCGGTCCCATTGTCATACACATTGCAAATAGCACTGGCATCTGTTCCCTGCATGTACATTGTATTGGACTGAAGAGGATCTACTGTTCTTGTCAGTTTCCTAAGCAGAATTGAACAGGATATGGCCCGTGTGTGTAGGAAGCACAGTTCTTTTGTTCTGAGTAAGCTCACTGTTCGGACCCCATATGAATCACTGTAGAGTAGGAGAGTGCTCTTTTCTCAAAAGCCAAGTGTGTTTCTAGTAAGGCAAGCTAGCGTTTGTTTCGCAGTCCTAAATGGAGTTGAATCCCATGCAGTTTCTGGTCCTATAAGCAAGAGTTGTTTTCTGGTAAGGAAAGTCACTATAGCGCTCCCATTGCCATACACAGTGCAAATAGCACTCACCTCTGTTCCCAGCAAGTACAGTGTATTGGACTGAAGAGGAGCTACTGTTCTTGTCAGTTTCCTAAGCAGAGTTGAACTAGATATAGCCCGTGTGTGTACGAAGCACAGTTCTTTTGCTCTGAGTAAGCTCACTGTTCTGGCCCTATAGGAAACACCGTAGAGTAGAAGAGTGATCTTTTCTCAAAGCAGAGTGTTCCTTGTAAGGGGAGCTAGCATTTGTTTCCGAGTCCTAAATGGAGTTGAATCACATGCAGTTTTTGATCCTACGAGAAAGAGTAGTTTTCTGGTAAGGAAAGTCACTATTGCGCTCCCATTGCCACACCCAGTGCAAAGAGGACTCGCGTCTGTTCCCATCAAGTACAGTGTATTGGACTGAAGAGGAGCTACTGTTCTTGTCAGTTTCCTAAGCAGAGTTGAACTAGATATGGCCCGTGTGTGTAGGAAGCCCAGTTCTTTTGTACTGTAAGCTCACTGATCGAACCCATAGGAAACACATGAGAGTAGAAGAGTGAACTTTTCTCAAAAGCAGAGTGTGTTTCTTAGGTAAGGCGAGCTAGCATTTGTTTCCCAGTTTTAAATGGAGTTGAATCACATGCAGTTTCTGGTCCTACGAGCAAGAGTTGTTTTCTGTTAAGAAGAATCTCTATTGCACTCCCATTGTCATACACAGGGCAAATAGCACTGGCGTCTGTTCCCAGCATGTACAGTGTATTGGACTGAAAAGGATCTACTGTTCTTGTCAGTTTCCTAAGCAGAATTGAACTAGATATGGCCATGTGTGTAGGAAGCACAGTTCTTTTGTTCTGAGCAAGCTCACTGTTCTGGCCCTATAGAAAACACAATAGAGTAGAAGAGTGATCATTTCTCAAAAGCAGAGTGTGTTTCTTGTAAGGCGAGCTAGCATTTGTTTCCCAGTCCTAAATGGAGTTGAATCACATGCAGTTTTTGATCCTAAGAGCAAGAGTTGTTTTCTGGTAAGGTAAGTCACTATTGTGCTCCCATTGCCATACACAGTGAAAATAGCACTTGCGTCTCTTCCCAGCATGTACAGTGTATTGGACTGAAGAGGAGCTACTGTTCTTGTCAGTTTCGTAAGCAGAATTGACCTAGATATTGCCGGTATGTGTAGGAAGCACAGTTCTTTTGTTCTGAGCAAGCTCTCTATTCTGGCCCTATAGGAAACACAGTAGAGTAGAAGAGTGCTCTTTTCTCAAAAGCAGAGTGTGTTTCTTGCAAGGCGAGCCAGCATTTGTTTCTCAGTCCAAAATGGAGTTGAATCACATGCAGTTTCTGGTCCTACGAGCAAGGGATGTATTCTGGTAAGGAAAGTCACTATTGTGCTCCCTTTGCGATAAACAGTGCAAATAGCACTCACGTCTGTTCCCAGCAAGTACAGTGTATTGGACTGAAGAGGAGCTACTGTTCTTGTCAGTTTCCTAAGCAGAGTTGAACTAGATATGGCTCGTGTGTGTAGGAAGCCACAGTTCTTTTGTTCTGAGCAAGCTCACTCTTCTGGCCCTACAGGAAACACAGTAGATTAGAAGAGTGCTCTTTTCCTCAAAAGCAGAGTGTGTTTCTTGTAAGGTGAGCTAGCGTTTGTTTCCCAGTCCTAAATGGATTTGAATCACATGCAGTTTTTGGTCCTGCGAGCAAGAGTTTTTTTCTGGTAAGGAAAGTCACTATTGTGCTCCCATTGCCATACACAGTGCAAATAGCACTCGCGTCTGTTCCCATTAAGTACAGTGTATTGGACTGAAGAGGAGCTACTGTTCTTGTCAGTTTCCTAGGTAGAGTTGAACTAGATATGGCCCGTGTGTGTAGGAAGCACAGTTCTTTTGTTCTGAGCAAGCTCACTGTTCACACCACATAGGAAACACTGTAGAGTAGAAGAGTGCTCTTTTCTCAAAAGCAGAGTGTGTTTCTTGTAAGGCGAGCTAGCGTTTGTTTTGCAGTCCTAAATGGAGTTGAATCACATGCAGTTTCAGGTCCTACGAGCAAGAGATTTTTCTGGTAAGAAGAGACACTATTGAGCTCCCTTGTCATTCACAGGGCAAATAGCACTGGCGTCTGTTCCCACCAAGTACAGTGTATTGGACTGAAGTGGACCAACGGTTCTTGTCAGTTTCCTAAGCAGAGTTGAACTAGATATAGCCAGTGTGTGTAGGATGCAAAGTTCTTTTGTTCTGAGCAAGCTCACTATTCTGGCCCTATAGGAAACACAGTAGAGTAGAAGAGTGCTCTTTTCTCAAAAGCAGAGAGTTTTCCATGTAAGGCGAGCTAGCGTTTTTTTTCCCGTCCTAAATCTAGTTGAGTCACATGCAGTTTCTGGTCCTACGAACAAGAGTTGTTTTCTGATAAGTAGAGTCACTATTGTGCTTTCATTGTCATACACAGGGCAAATAGCAGTGGCATCTGTTCCCAGCATGTACAGTGTATTGGACTGAAGAGGATCTACTGTTCTTGTCAGTTTCCTAAGCAGAATTGAACTAGATATGGCCCATGTGTGTAGGAAGCACAGTTCTTTTGTTCTGAGCAAGCTCACTGTTCAGGCCCTATAGAAAACACAATAGAGTAGAAGAGTGATCTTTTCTCAAAAGCAGAGTGTGTTTCTTGTAAAGCGAGCTAGCATTCGTTTCCCAGTCCTAAATGGAGTTGAATCACTTGCAGTTTTTGATCCTATGAGCAAGAGTTGTTTTCTGGTAAGGTAAGTCACTATTGTGCTCCCATTGCCATTAACAGTGCAAATAGCACTCGCGTCTGTTCCCAGCTAGTACAGTGTATTGGACTGAAGAGGAGCTACTGTTCTTGTCAGTTTCCTAAGCAGAATAGACCTAGATATTGCCCGTGTGTGTAGGAAGCACAGTTCTTTTGTTCTGAGCAAGCTCACTATTCTGGCCCTATAGGAAACACAGTAGAGTAGACGAGTGCTCTTTTCTCAAAAGCAGAGTGTGTTTCTTGTAAGGTGAGCTAGCGTTTGTTTCCCAGTCCTAAATGGAGTTTAATCACGTGCAGTTTCTGGTCCTACGAGCAAGAGTTGTTTTCTGGTAAGAAGAGTCAATATTGTGCTCCATTGTCATACACATTACAAATAGCATTGGCGTCTGTTCCCAGCATGTACAGTGTATTGGACTGAAGAGGATATACTGTTCTTGTCAGTTTCCTAAGCAGAATTGAACTAGATATGGCCGTGTGTGTAGGAAGCACAGTTCTTTTGTTCTGAGCAAGCTCACTGTTCTGGCCCGATAGGAAACACAGTAGAGCAGAAGAGTGATCTTTTTTCAAAAGCAGATAATTTTTCTTGTAAGGCGACCTAGTGTTTGTTTCCCAGTCCTAAATGGAGTTGAATCGCATGCAGTTTCTGGTCCTACGAGCAAGAGTTGTTTTCTGATAAGAAGAGTCACTATTCCACTCCCATTGACATACACATTACAAATATGCTGGCCTCTCTTCCCAGCATGTACAGTGTATTGGACTAGAGTATCTACTGTTCTTGTCAGTTTCCTAAGCAGAATTGAACTAGATATGGCCGTGTGTGTAGGAAGCACAGTTCTTTTGTTCTGAGCAAGCTCAGTGTTCTGGCCCTATAGGAAACACAGTAGAGTAGAAGAGTGATCTTTTCTCAAAAGCAGAGTGTGTTTCTTGTAAGGCAAGCTAGTGTTTGTTTCCCAGTCCTAAAAGGACTTGAATCACATGCCGTTTTTGGTCCTACGAGCAAGAGTTGTTTTCTGGTAAGGAAAGTCACTACTGTGCTCCCATTGCCATACACAGTGCAAATAGCACTCACGTCTGTTCCCATTAAGTACAGTGTATTGGACTGAAGTGGAGCTACTGTTCTTGTCAGGTTCCTAAATAGAGTTGAACAGATATGGCCGTGTGTGTAGGAAGCACAGTTCTTTTTTTCTGAGCAAGCTCACTGTTCAGACCACATAGGAAATACTGTAGAGTAGAAGAGTGCTCTTTTCTCAAAAGCAGAGTGTTTTTCTTGTAAGGCGAGCTAGCGTTTGTTTTGCAGTCCTAAATGGAGTTGAATCACATGCAGTTTTTGGTCCTAGGAGCAAGAGTTGTTTTCTGGTAAGAAGAGACACTATTGAGCTCCCATTGTCATACACAGGGCAAATAGCACTGGCGTCTGTTCCCAGCAAGTACAGTGTATTGGACTGAAGAGGAGCTACTGTTCTTGTCAGTTTCCTAAGCAGAGTTGAACTAGATATAGCCCGTGTGTGTAGGAAGCACAGTTCTTTTGTTCTGAGCAAGCTCACTGTTTGGAACTTAAAGGAAACACAGAAGAGAAGAAGAGTGCTCTTTTATCATAAGCAGAGTGTGTTTCTTGTAAGGCGAGCTAGCGTTTGTTTTGCAGTCCTAAATGGAGTTGAATCACACGCAGTTTTTTGTCCTACGAGCAAGAGTTGTTTTCTGGTAAGGAAAGTCACTATTGTGCTCCCATTGCCATACACAGTGCAAATAGCACTCGCGTCTGTTCCCATCAAGTACAGTGTATTGGACTGAAGAGGAGCTACTGTTCTTGTCAGTTTCCTAAGCAGAGTTGAACTAGATATGGCCCCTGTGTGTAGGAAGCAAAGTTCTTTTGTTCTGAGCAAGCTGACTGTTCGGACCCCATAGGAAACACAGTAGAGTAGAAGAGTGCACTTTTCTGAGAAGCAGAGTGTGTTTCTTGTAAGGCGAGCTAGCATTTGTTTCCCAGTCCTAAATGGAATTGAATCACATGCAGTTTCTGGTCCTACGAGCAAGAGTTGTTTTCTGGTAAGAAGAGTCACTATTGCACTCCCATTGTCATACACAGGGCAAATAGCACTGGCGCCTGTTCCCACCATGTACAGTGTATTGGATTGAAGAAGAGCTACTGTTCTTGTCAGTTTCCTAAGCAGAATTGAACTAGATATGGCCGTGTGTGTAGGAAGCACAGTTCTTTTGTTCTGAGCAAGCTCACTCTTTTGGCCCTATAGGAAACACAGTAGAGTAGAAGAGTGCTCTTTTCTCAAAAGCAGAGTGTGTTTCTTTTAAGGCGAGCTAGCGTTTGTTTCCCAGTCCTAAATTGAGTTGAATCACATGCAGTTTTTGGTCCTACAAGCAAGAGTTGTTTTCTGGTAAGGAAAGTCACTATTGCGCTCCCATTGCCACACACAATGCAAAGAGGACTCGGGTCTGTTCCCATCAAGTACAGTGTATTGGACTGAAGAGGAGCTACTGTTCTTGTCAGTTTCCTAAGCAGAGTTGAACTAGATATGGCCCGTGTTTGTAGGAAGCCCAGTTCTTTTGTACTGTAAGCTCACTGATCGAACCCATAGGAAACAGAGTAGAGTAGAATAGTGCTCTTTTCTCAAAAGCAGAGTGTGTTCCTTTAAGGCGAGCTAGCATTTGTTTCCCAGTCCTAAATGGAGTTGAATCACATGCAGTTTCTGGTCCTACGCGCAAGAGTTGTTTTCTGGTAAGAAGAGTGACTATTGCGCTCCCATTGTCATACACAGGGCTAATAGCACTCTCATCTGTTCCCAGCATGTACAGTGTATTGGACTGAAGAGGAGCTACTGTTCTTGTCAGTTTCCTAAGCAGAATTGAACTAGATATGGCCGTGTGTGTAGGAAGCACAGTTCTTTTGTTCTGAGCAAGCTCACTGTTCTGGCCCTATAGAAAACACAGTAGAGTAGAAGAGTGATCTTTTCTCAAAAGCAGAGTGTGTTTCTTGTAAGGCGAGCTAGCGTTTGTTTCCCAGTCCTAAATGGATTTGAATCACATGCAGTTTTTTGATCCTACGAGCAAGAGTTGTTTTCTGGTAAGGAAAGTCTCTATAGCGCTCCCATTGCCATACACAATGCAAATAGCACTCGCCTCTGTTCCCAGCAAGTACAGTGTATTGGACTGAAGAGGAGCTACTGTTCTTGTCAGTTTCGTAAGCAGAATTGACCTAGATATTGCCCGTGTGTGTGTGAAGCACAGTTCTTTTGTTCTGAGCAAGCTCACTGTTTGGACCCCACAGGAAACACAGTAGAGTGGAGGAGTTCTCTTTTCTCAAAAGCAGAGTATGTTTCTTGTAAGGCGAGCTAGCGTTTTTTTCGCAGTACTAAATGGAGTTGAATCACTTGCAGTTTCTGTTCCTATGAGCAAGAGGGGTTTTCTGGTAAGAAGAGACACTATTGCAGTCCCATTGTCATACACATTGCAAATAGCACTGGCATCTGTTCCCTGCATGTACATTGTATTGGACTGAAGAGGATCTACTGTTCTTGTCAGTTTCCTAAGCAGAATTGAACTGGATATGGCCCGTGTGTGTAGGAAGCACAGTTCTTTTGTTCTGAGCAAGCTCACTTTTCGGACCCCATAGGAATCACTGTAGAGTAGGAGAGTTCTCTTTTCTCAAAAGCCGAGTGTGTTTCTAGTAAGGCAAGCTAGCGTTTGTTTCGCAGCCCTAAATGGAGTTGAATCCCATGCAATTTCTGGTCCTATAAACAAGAGTTGTTTTCTGGTAAGAAGAGTCACTATTGTGCTCCCATTGTCATACATAGGGCAAATAGCACTGGTGTCTGTTCCCAGCATGTACAGTGTATTGGACTGAAGAGGATCTACAGTTCTTGTCAGTTTCCTAAGCAGAGTTGAACTAGATATAGTCGGTGTGTGTAGGAAGCACAGTTTTTTTGTTCTGAGGAAGCTCACTATTCGGGCCTACAAAAAACACATTAGAGTAGAAGAGTGCTGTTTTCTCAAAAGCAGAGTGTGTTTATTGTAAGGCGAGCTAGCGTTTGTTTCCCAGTTCTAAATGGAGTTGAATCACATGCAGTTTCTGGTCCTATGAGCAAGAGTTGTTTTCTGGTAAGAAGAGTCACTATTGCGCTCCCATTATCATACAAAGGGCAAATAGCACTGGCGTCTGTTCCCAGCATGTACAGTGTATTGGACTGAAGCGGAGCTACTGTTCTTGTCAGTTTCCTAAGCAGAGTTGAACTAGATATGGCCCCTTTGTGTAGGAAGCACAGTTCTTTTGTTCTGAGCAAGCTGACTGTTCGGACCCCATAGGAAACACAGTAGAGTAGAAGAGTGCTCTTTTCTCAAAAGCAGAGTGTGTTTCTTGTAAGGCGAACTAGTGCGTGTTTCCCAGTCTGAAATGGAGTTGAATCCCATGCAGTTTCTGGTCCTACGAGCAAGAGATATTAACTGGTAAGAAGAGTCACTATTCTGCTCCCATTGCCATATACAGTGCAAATAGCTCTCGCGTCTGTTCCCAGCAAGTACAGTGTATTGGACTGAAGAGGAGCTACTGTTCTTGTCAGTTTCCTAAGCGGAGGTAAACTAGATATGGCCCGTGTGTGTAGGAAGCACAGTTCTTTTGTTCTGAGCAAGCTCACTGTTCTAACCCATAGTAAACACAGTAGATTAGAAGAGTGTTCTTTTCTCAAAAGCATAGTGTGTTCTTTATAAGGCGAGCTAGCATTTGTTTCCCAGTCCTAAATGGAGTTGTATCACATGCAGTTTCTGGTCCTACGCGCAAGAGTTGTTTTCTGGTAAGAAGAGTGACTATTGCGCTCCCATTGTCATACACAGGGCAAATAGCACTGGCATCTGTTCCCAGCATGTACAGTGTATTGGACTGAAGAGGATCTACTGTTCTTGTCAGTTTCCTAAGCAGAATTGAACTAGATATGGCCATGTCTGTAGGAAGCACAGTTCTTTTGTTCTGAGCAAGCTCACTGTTCTGGCCCTATAGAAAACACAGTAGAGTAGAAGAGTGATCTTTTCTCAAAAGCAGAGTGTGTTTCTTGTAAGGCGAGCTAGCGTTTGTTTCCCAGTCCTAAATGGATTTGAATCACATGCAGTTTTTGATCCTATGAGCAAGAGTTGTTTTCTAGTAAGTAAAGTCACTATAGCGCTCGCATTGCCATACACAGTGCAAATAGCACTCGCCTCTGTTCCCAGCAAGTACAGTGTATTGGACTGAAGAGGAGCTACTGTTCTTGTCAGTTTCCTAAGCAGAGTTGAACTAGATATAGCCCGTGTGTGTATGAAGCACAGTTCCTTTGCTCTGAGTAAGCTCACTGTTCTGGCCCTATAGGAAACACCGTAGAGTAGAAGAGTGATCTTTTCTCAAAGCAGAGTGTTCCTTGTAAGGGGAGCTAGCATTTGTTTCCGAGTCCTAAATGGAGTTGAATCACATGCAGTTTTTGATCCTACGAGAAAGAGTTGTTTTCTAGTAAGGAAAGTCACTATTGCGCTCCCATTGCCACACGCAGTGCAAAGAGGACTCGCGTCTGTTCCCATCAAGTACAGTGTATTGGACTGAAGAGGAGCTACTGTTCTTGTCAGTTTCCTAAGCAGAGTTGAACTAGATATGGCCCGTGTGTGTAGGAAGCCCAGTTCTTTTGTACTGTAAGCTCACTGATCGAACCCAAAGGAAACACATTAGAGTAGAAGAGTGAACTTTTCTCAAAAGCAGAGTGTGTTTCTTGTAAGGCGAGCTAGCATTTGTTTCCCAGTCCTAAATGGAGTTGAATCACATGCAGTTTCTGGTCCTACGAGCAAGAGTTGTTTTCTGTTAAGAAGAATGTCTATTGCACTCCCATTGTCATACACAGGGCAAATAGCACTGGCGTCTGTTCCCAGCATGTACAGTGTATTGGACTGAAGAGGATCTACTGTTCTTGTCAGTTTCCTAAGCAGAGTTGAACAAGATATAGCCCGTGTGTGTAGGAAGCACAGTTCTTTTGTTCTGAGCAAGCTCACTGTTTGGAACTTAAAGGAAACACCGTAAAGTAGAAGAGTGCCCTTTTCTCAAAAGCAGAGTGTGTTTCGTGTAAGGCGAGCTTGCGTTTGTTTTGCAGTCCTAAATGCAGTTGAATAACACGCAGTTTAAGGTCCTACGAGCAAGAGATTTTTCTGGTAAGAAGAGACACTATTGAGCTCCCATTGTCATTCACAGGGCAAATAGCACTGGCGTCTGTTCCCAGCAAGTACAGTGTATTGGACTGAAGTGGACCAACTGTTCTTGTCAGTTTCCTAAGCAGAATTGAACTAGATATAGCCAGTGTGTGTAGGATGCAAAGTTCTTTTGTTCTGAGCAAGCTCACTATTCTGGCCCTATAGGAAACACAGTAGAGTAGAAGAGTGCTCTTTTCTCAAAAGCAGAAAGTGTTTCTTGTAAGGCGAGCTAGCGTTTTTTTTCCCGTCCTAAATCTAGTTGAGTCACATGCAGTTTTTGGTCCTAAGAACAAGAGTTTTTTTCTGGTAAGAAGAGTCACTATTGCGCTCCCATTGTCTTACACAGGGCAAATAGCACTCGCGTCTGTTCCCAGCATGTACAGTGTATTGGACTGAAGATGATCTACTGCTCTTGTCAGTTTCCTAAGCAGAGTTGAACTAGATATGTCCCGTTTGTGTAGGAAGCACAGTTCTTTTGTTCTGAGCAAGCTCACTGTTCAGGCCCTATAGAAAACACAATAGAGTAGAAGAGTGATCTTTTCTCAAAAGCAGAGTGTGTTTCTTGTAAGGCGAGCTAGCGTTTGTTTCCCAGTCCTAAATGGAGTTGAATCACATGCAGTTTTTGATCCTATGAGCAAGAGTTGTTTTCTGGTAAGGTAAGTCACTATTGTGCTCCCATTGCCATACACAGTGCAAAGAGCACTCGCGTCTGTTCCCAGCAAGTACAGTGTACTGGACTGAAGAGGAGCTACTGTTCTTGTCAGTTTCGTAAGTAGAATTGACCTAGATATTGCCCGTGTGTGTAAGAAGCACAGTTCTTTTGTTCTGAGCATGCTCACTATTCTGGCCCTATAGGAAACACAGTAGAGTAGATGAGTGCTCTTTCCTAAAAGCAGAGTGTGTTTCTTGTAAGGCGAGCTAGCGTTTGTTTCGCAGTCCTAAATGGAGTTGAATCACATGCAGTTTCTGGTCCTATGAGCACGAGTTGTTTTCTGGTAAGAAGAGTCAATATTGCTTTCCCATTGTCATACACATTACAAATAGCACTGGCGTCTGTTCCCAGCATGTACAGTGTATTGGAATGAAGAGGATATACTTTTCTTGTCAGTTTCCTAAGCAGAATTGAACTAGATATGTCCGTGTGTGTAGGAAGCACAGTTCTTTTGTTCTGAGCAAGCTCACTGTTCTGGCCCTATAGGAAACACAGTAGAGTAGAGGAGTGATCTTTTTTCAAAAGCAGAGTGTTTTTCTTGTAAGGCGACCTAGTGTTTGTTTCCCAGTCCTAAATGGAGTTGAATCACATGCAGTTTCTGGTCCTACGAGCAAGAGTTGTTTTCTCATAAGAAGAGTCACTATTCCACTCCCATTGACATACACATTACAAATATGCTGGCCTCTGTTCCCAGCATGTACAGTGTATTGGACTGAAGAGTATCTACTGTTCTCGTCATTTTCCTAAGCAGAATTGAACTAGATATGGCCGTGTGTGTAGAAAGCACAGTTCTTTTGTTCTGAGCAAGCTCAGTCTTCTGGCCCTATAGGAAACACAGAAGAGTAGAAGAGTGCTCTTTTCTCAGAAGCAGAGTGTGGTTCTTGTAAGGTGAGCTAGTGTTTGTTTCCCAGTCCTAAATGGAGTTGAATCACATGCAGTTTCTGGTCCTACGACCAAGAGTTCTTTTCTAGTAAGAAGAGTCACTATTTTTCTACCATTGCCATACACAGTGCAAATAGCACTGGCGTCTGTTCCCAGCAAGTACAGTGTATTGGACAGAAGAGGAGCTACTGTTCTTGTCAGTTTCCTAAGCAGAGTTGAACTAGATATGGCCCGTGTGTGTGAAGCACAGTTCTTTTGTTCTGAGCAAGCTAAATTTTCGGACCCCATAATAAACACAGTAGAGTAGAAGAGTGCTCTTTTCTCAAAAGCAGAGTGTGTTTCTTGTAAAACTAGCTAGTGTTGGTTTCCCAGTCAGAAACGGAGTTGAATCCCATGCAGTTTCTGGTCCTATGAGCAAGAGTTGTTTTCTGGTAAGAAGAGTCACTATTTCGCTTTCTTTGCCATACACAGTGCAAATAGCACTCGCGTCTACTCCAAGCAAGTACAGTGTATTGGACTGAAGAGGAGCTACTGTTCTTGTCAGTTTCCTAAGCAGAGTTGAACTAGATATAGCCCGTGTGTGTAGGAAGCACAGTTCTTTTGTTTTCAGCAAGCTCACTGTTCTGGCCCTAAAGGAAACACAGTAAAGTAGAAGAGTGCTCTTTTCTCAAAAGCAGAGTGTTTTTGTTGTAAGGTGAGCTAGCGTTTGATCCCAGTCCTAAATGTAGTTGAATTACATGCAGTTTCTTGTCCTATGAGCAAGAGTTGTTTTCTGGTAACAAGAGTCACTATTGCGCTCCTATTGAAATACACAGTGCAAACAACACTTGCTACTGTTCTTTGCAAGTACAGTGTATTGGACAGAAGAGGAGCTACTGTCCTTGTCAGTTTCCTAAGCAGAGTTGAACTAGATATGGCCCGTGTGTGTAGGAAGCACAGTTCTTTTGTTCTGAGCAAGCTCACTGTTCAGACCCCATAGGAAACACTGTAGAGTAGAAGAGTGCTCTTTTCTCAAAAGCAGATTGTGTTTCTTGTAAGGCGAGCTAGCGTTTGTTTCGCAGTCCTAAATGGAGTTGAATCACATGCAGTTTCAGGTCCTACGAGCAAGAGATTTTTCTGGTAAGAAGAGTCTCTATTGAGCTCCCATTGTCATACACAGGGCAAATAGCACTGGCGTCTGTTCCCAGCAAGTACAGTGTATTGGACAGAAGAGGAGCTACTGTTCTTGTCAGTTTCCTAAGCAGAGTTGAACTAGATATGGCCCGTGTGTGTGAAGCACAGTTCTTTTGTTCTGAGCAAGCTAAATTTTCGGACCCCATAATAAACACAGTAGAGTAGAAGAGTGCTCTTTTCTCAAAAGCAGAGTGTGTTTCTTGTAAGGCTAGCTAGTGTTGGTTTCCCAGTCAGAAACGGAGTTGAATCCCATGCAGTTTCTGGTCCTATGAGCAAGAGTTGTTTTCTGGTAAGAAGAGTCACTATTTCGCTTTCTTTGCCATACACAGTGCAAATAGCACTCGCGTCTACTCCAAGCAAGTACAGTGTATTGGACTGAAGAGGAGCTACTGTTCTTGTCAGTTTCCTAAGCAGAGTTGAACTAGATATAGCCCGTGTGTGTAGGAAGCACAGTTCTTTTGTTTTCAGCAAGCTCACTGTTCTGGCCCTAAAGGAAACACAGTAAAGTAGAAGAGTGCTCTTTTCTCAAAAGCAGAGTGTTTTTGTTGTAAGGTGAGCTAGCGTTTGATCCCAGTCCTAAATGTAGTTGAATTACATGCAGTTTCTTGTCCTATGAGCAAGAGTTGTTTTCTGGTAACAAGAGTCACTATTGCGCTCCTATTGAAATACACAGTGCAAACAACACTTGCTACTGTTCTTTGCAAGTACAGTGTATTGGACAGAAGAGGAGCTACTGTCCTTGTCAGTTTCCTAAGCAGAGTTGAACTAAATATGGCCCGTGTGTGTAGGAAGCACAGTTCTTTTGTTCTGAGCAAGCTCACTGTTCAGACCCCATAGGAAACACTGTAGAGTAGAAGAGTGCTCTTTTCTCAAAAGCAGATTGTGTTTCTTGTAAGGCGAGCTAGCGTTTGTTTCGCAGTTCTAAATGGAGTTGAATCACATGCAGTTTCAGGTCCTACGAGCAAGAGATTTTTCTGGTAAGAAGAGTCTCTATTGAGCTCCCATTGTCATACACAGGGCAAATAGCACTGGCGTCTCTTCCCAGCAAGTACAGTGTATTGCACTGAAGTGGACCAACTGTTCTTGTCAGTTTCCTAAGCAGAGTTGAACTAGATATAACCAGTGTGTGTATGTTGCACAGTTCTTTTGTTCTGAGCAAGCTCACTATTCTGGCCCTATAGGAAACACAGTAGAGTAGAAGAGTGCTCTTTTCTCAAAAGCAGAGAGTGTTTCTTGTAAGTTGAGCTAGCGTATTTTTCCCGTCCTAAATCTAGTTGAGTCACAAGCAGTTTATGGTCCTACGAACAAGAGTTGTTTTCTGGTAAGAAGAGTCACTATTGCGCTCCCATTGTCATACACAGAGCAAATAGCACTCGCGTCGTTCCCAGCAAGTACAGTGTATTGGACTGAAGATGATCTACTGCTCTTGTCAGTTTCCTAAGCAGAGTTGAACTAGATATGGCCCGTGTGTGTAGGAAGCACAGTTCTTTTGTTCTGAGCAAGCTCACTGTTCTGGCACTATAGGAAACACAGTAGAGTAGAAGAGTGCTCTTTTCTCAAAAGCAGAGTGTGTTTCTTGTAAGGCGTGCTAGCATTTGTTTCTCAGTCCAAAATGGAGTTGAATCACATGCAGTTTCTGGTCCTACGAGCAAGGGATGTATTCTGGTAAGGAAAGTCACTATTGTGCTCCTTTGCGATAAACAGTGCAAATAGCACTCACGTCTGTTCCCAGCAAGTACAGTGTATTGGACTGAAGAGGAGCTGCTGTTCTTGTCAGTTTCCTAAGCAGAGGTGAACTAGATATGGCTCGTGTGTGTAGGAAGCACAGTTCTTTTGTTCTGAGCAAGTTCACTCTTCTGGCCCTACAGGAAACACAGTAGATTAGAAGAGTGCTCTTTTCTCAAAAGCAGAGAGTATTTCTTGTAAGGTGAGCTAGCGTTTTTTTCCCGTCCTAAATTTGGTTGAGTCACATGCAGTTTCTGGTTCTACGAACAAGAGTTGTTTTCTGGTAAGAAGAGTCACTATTGCGCTCCCATTGTCATACACAGGGCAAATAGCACTCGCGTCTGTTTTCTGCAAGTACAGTGTATTGGACTGAAGATGATCTACTGCTCTTGTCAGTTTCCTAAGCAGAGTTGATCTAGATATGGCCCGTGTGTGTAGGAAGCACAGTTCTTTTGTTCTGAGCAAGCTCACTGTTCTGGCACTATAGGAAACACAGTAGAGTAGAAGAGTGCTCTTTTCTCAAAAGCAGAGTGTGTTTCTTGTAAGGCGAGCTAGCATTTGTTTCTCAGTCCAAAATGGAGTTGAATCACATGCAGTTTCTGGTCCTACGAGCAAAAGATGTATTCTGGTAAGGAAAGTCACTCTTGTGCTCCCTTTGCAATAAACAGTGCAAATAGCACTCACGTCTGTTCCCAGCAATTACAGTGTATTGGACTGAAGAGGAGCTACTGTTCTTGTCCGTTTCCTAAGCAGAGTTGAACTAGATATGGCTCGTGTGTATAGGAAGCACAGTTCTTTTGTTCTGAGCAAGCTCACTCTTCTGGCCCTATAGGAAACACAGAAGAGTAGAAGAGTGCTCTTTTCTCAGAAGCAGAGTGTGGTTCTTGTAAGGTGAGCTAGCGTTTGTTTCCCAGTCCTAAATTGAGTTGAATTCCATGCAGTTTCTGGTCCTACGAGCAAGAGTTCTTTTCTAGTAAGAAGAGTCACTATTTTTCTACCATTGCCATACACAGTGCAAATAGCACTCGCGTCTGTTCCCAGCAAGTACAGTGTATTGGACAGAAGAGGAGCTACTGTTCTTGTCAGTTTCCTAAGCAGAGTTGAACTAGATAAGGCCCGTGTGTGTGAAGCACAGTTCTTTTGTTCTGAGCAAGCTAAATTTTTGGACCCCATAGTAAACACAGTAGAGTAGAAGAGTGCTCTTTTCTCAAAAGCAGAGTGTGTTTCTTTTAAGGTGAGCTAGCGTTTGTTTCCCAGTCCTAAATGTAGTGAATTACATGCAGTTTCTTGTCCTATGAGCAAGAGTTGTTTTCTGGTAAGAAGAGTCACTATTGCGCTCCTATTGCCATACACAGTGCAAACAACACTTGCTACTGTTCTTTGCAAGTACAGTGTATTGGACAGAAGAGGAGCTACTCTCCTTGTCAGTTTCCTAAGCAGAGTTGAACTAGATATGGCCCGTGTGTGTAGGAAGCACAGTTCTTTTGTTCTGAGAAAACTCACTGTTCTGGCAATACAGGAAACACAGCAGAGTAGAAGAGTTATTTTTTCTCCAAACCAGAATGTGTTTCTTGTAAGGCGAGATAGTGTTTGTTTCCCAGTCAAAAATGGAGTTGAATCACAAGCAGTTTTTGGTCCTACAAGCAAGAGTTGTTTTCTGGTAAGAAGAGTCACTATTGTGCTCCCATTGCCATACACAGTGCAAATAGCACTCATGTCTCTTCGCAGCAAGTACAGTGTATTGGACTGAAGATGAGCTACTGTTCTTGTCAATTTCCTAAGCAGAATTGAACTAGATATGGCACGTGTGTGTAGGAAGCACAGTTCTTTTGTTCTCAGCAAGCTCACTGTTAGGATCACATAGGAAACACTGTAGAGTAGAAGAGTGCTCTTTTCTCAAAAGCAGAGTGTGTTTCTTGTAAGGCGAGCTAGTGTTTGTTTCCCAGTCAGAAATGGAGTTGAATCCCATGCAGTTTCTGGTCCTACGAGCAAGAGTTGTTTTCTGGTAAGAAGAGTCACTGTTGCGATCCCATTGTCAAACACAGGGCAAATAGCACTGGCGTCTATTCCCAGCATGTACAGTGTATTGGAATGAAGAGGATCTACTGTTCTTGTCAGTTTCCCAAGCAGAATTGAACTAGATAATGCCGTTTGTGTAGGAAGCACAGTTCTTTTTTTCTGAGCAAGCTCACTACTCTGGCCCTATAGGAAACACAGTAGAGAAGAAGAGTGCTCTTTTCTCAAAAGCAGAGTGTGTTTCTTGTAAGGCGAGCTAGTGTTTGTTTCCCAGTCCTAAATGGAGTTGAATCACATGCAGTTTTTGGTCCCACGAGAAGAGTTGTTTTCTGGAAAGGAAAGTCACTATTCGCTCCCTTTCTCATACACAGAGCAAATAGCACACGTGTCTTTTCCTAGCAAGTACAGTGTATTGGACTGAAAAGGATCTACTGTTCTTGTCAGTTTCCTAAGCAGAATTGAACTAGATATGGCTGTGTGTAGGAAGCACTGTTCTTTTGTTCTGAGCATGCTCACTGTTCTGGCCCTATAGGAAACACAGTAGAGTAGAAGAGTGATCGTTTCTCAAAAGCAGAGTGTCTTTCTTGTAAGGCGAGCTAGCGTTTGTTTCCCAGTTCTAAATGGAGTTGAATCACATGCAGTTTCTGGTCATACTAGCAAGCGTCGTTTTCTGGTAGGAAAGTCACTACTGTGCTCCCATTGCCACACACAGTGCAAATAGCACTCGCGTCTGTTTCCAGCCAGTACAGTGTATTGGACTGAAGAGGAGCTACTGTTCTTGTCAGTTTCCTAAGCAGTGCAAATAGATATGGCCCCTGTGTGTAGGAAGCACAGTTCTTTTGTTCTGAGCAAGCTCTCTTTTCGGACCCCATAGGAAACACATTAGAGTAGAAGAGTGCTCTTTTCTAAAAATCAGAGTGTGTTTCTTGTAAGGAGAGCTTGCGTTTGTTTCCCAGTCCTAAATGGAGTTGAATCACATGCAGTTTCTGGTCCTATGAGCAAGAGCTGTTTTCTGGTAAGAAGAGTCACTATTGTGCTCCCATTGTCATACACAGTGCAAATAGCACTGGCGTCTGTTCCCAGCATGTACAGTGTATTGGACTGAAGGGGATCTACTGTTCTTGTCAGTTTCCTAAACAGAATTGAACTAGATATGGCCGTGTGTGTAGGAAGCACAGTATTTTTGTTCTGAGGCAGCTCACTGTTTTGGCCATATAGGAAACATAGCAGAGTAGAAGAGTGTTCTTTTCTCAAAAGTAGAGTGTGTTTTTTGTAAGGCGAGCTAGCGTTTGTTTTCCAGTCCTAAATGGAGTTGAATCACATGCAGTTGTTTGTCCCACGAGTAAGAGTTGTTTTCTGGTAAGGAAAGTCACTATTGTGCTCCCATTGCCATACACAGTGGAAATAGCACTCGCGTCTGTTCCCAGCAAGTACAGTGTATTGGACAGAAGTGGAGCTACTGTTCTTGTCAGTTTCCTAAGCAGAGTTAAACTATTTATGGCCCATGTGTGTAGGAAGCACAGTTCTTTTGTTCTGAGCAAGCTCACTGTTCGGACCACATAGAAAACACAGTAGAGTAGAAGAGTGCTCTTTTCCCAAAAGCAGAGTGTGATTCTTGTAAGGCGAGCTAGCGTTTGTTTTCCATTCCTCAATGGGAGTTGAATCACATGCATTTTCTGGTCCTACGAGCAAGAGTTGCTTTCTGGGAAGAAGAGTCACTATTGTGCTCCCACTGTCATACACAGGGCAAATAGCACTGGCATCTGTTCCCAGCATGTACAGTGTATTGGACTGAAGAGGAGCTACTGTTCTTGTCAGTTTCCTAAGCAGAGTTGAACTAGATATGGCCGTGTGTGTAGGAAGCACAGTTCTTTTTTTCTGAGCAAGCTCACTGTTCGGAACCCATAGGAAAGAGAGTAGAGTAGAAGAGTGCTCTTTTCTCAAAAGCAGAGTGTGTTTCTTGTAATGCGAGCTAGCCTTTGTTTCCCAGTCCTAAATGGGAGTTGAATCACATGCAGTTTCTGGTCCTACGAGAAAGATTTGTTTTACGATAATAAGAGTCAATATTGTGCTCCCACTGTCATACACAGGGCAAAAAGCACTCGCGTCTGTTCCCAGCAAGTACAGTGTATTGGAATGAAGAGGAGCTACTGTTCTTGTCAGTTTCCTAAGCAGAGTTGAACTAGATATAGCCCGTGTGTGTAGGAAGCACAGTTCTTTTGTTCTGAGCAAGCTCGATGTTCGGACCCCATAGGAAACACCGTAGAGTAGAAGAGTTCCCTTTTCTCAAAAGCATAGTGTCTTTCTTGTAAGGCGAGCTAGCATTTGTTTTCCTGTCCTGAATGGATTTGAATTACATGCAGTTTCTGGTCCAACAAGCAAGAGTTGTTTTCTGGTAAGAAGAGTCACTCTTGCGCTCCCATTGCCATACACAGTACAAATAACACTCGCGTCTGTTCGCAAGCAAGTACAGTGTATTGGACTGAAGATGAGCTACTGTTCTTGTCAGTTTCCTAAGCAGAGTTGAACTAGATATGGCCCCTGTGTGTAGGAAGCACAGTTCTTTTTTTCTGAGCAAGCACACTGTTCAGACCCCATAGGAAACACAGTAGAGTAGAAGAGTGCTGTTTTCTCAAAAGCAGAGTGTGTTTCTCTTAAGGCGAGCTAGCGTTTGTTTCCCAGTCCGAAATGGAGTTGAATCCCATGCAGTTTCGGGTCCTACGAGCAAGAGTTGTTTTCTGGTAAGAAGAGTCACTATTGTGCTCCCTCTGTCATACACAGGGCAAATAGCACTGGCGTCTGTTCCCAGCAATTACAGTGTATTGGACTGAAGAGGATCTACTGTTCTTGTCAGTTTCCTAAGCAGAGTTGAACTAGATATAGCCCGTGTGTGTAGGAAGCACAGTTCTTTTTTTCTGAGCAAGCTCACTGTTTTGGCCCTATAGGAAACACAGTAGAGTAGAAGAGTGCTCTTTTCTCAAAAGCAGAGTGTGTTTCTTGTAAGGCGAGCTAGCGTTTGTTTCCCAGTCCTAAATGGAGTTGAATCACATGCAATTTTTGGTCCTACAAGCAAGAGTTGTTTTCTGGTAAGGAAAGTCATTATTGTGCTCCCATTGCCACACACATTGCAAATAGGACTCGCGTCTGTTCCCATCAAGTACAGTATATTGGACTGAAGAGGAGCTACTGTTCTTGTCAGTTTCCTAAGCAGAGTTGAACTAGATATGGCCCGTGTGTGTAGGAAGCACAGTTCTTTTGTTCTGAGCAAGCTCGCTGTTCGGACCCAATAGGAAACACCGTAGAGTAGAAGAGTGCCCTTTTCTCAAAAGCATAGTGTGTTTCTTGTAAGGCGAGCTAGCATTTGTTTCCCTGTCCTAAATGGATTTGAATCACATGCAGTTTCTGGTCCAACGAGCAAGAGTTGTTTTCTGGTAAGAAGAGTCACTATTGCGCTCCCTTTGTCATACACAGGGCAAATAGCGCTGGCGTCTGTTCCTAGCATGTACAGTGTATTGCACTGAAGAGGATCTACTGTTCTTGTCAGTTTCCTAAGCAGAATTGAACTAGATATGGCCGTGTGTGTAGGAAGCACAGTTCTTTTGTTCTGAGAATGCTCACTGTTCTGGCCCTGTAGGAAACACAGTAGAGTAGAAGTGTGATCGTTTCTCAAAAGCAGATTGTGTTTCTTGTAAGGCGAGCTAAAGTTTGTTTCCCAGTTCTAAATGGAGTTGAATCACATGCAGTTTCTGGTCCTACGAGCAAGAGCTGTTTTCTGGTAAGAAGAGTCACTATTGTGCTCCCATTGTCATACACAGTGCAAATAGCACTGGCGTCTGTTCCCAGCATGTACAGTGTATTGGACTGAAGAGGAGCTACTGTTCTTGTCAGTTTCCTAAGCAGAGTTGAACTAGATATGGCCGTGTGTGTAGGAAGCACAGTTCTTTTTTTCTGAGCAAGCTCACTGTTCGGAACCCATAGGAAAGACAGTAGAGTAGAAGAGTGCTCTTTTCTCAAAAGCAGAGTGTGTTTCTTGTAATGAGAGCTAGCATTTGTTTCCCAGTCCTAAATGGAGTTGAATCCCATGCAGTTTCTGGTCCTATGAGCAAGAGTTGTTTTCTGGTATCAAGAGTCACTATTGTGCTCCCATTGACATACACAGGGCAAATAGCACTGGCGTCTGTTCCCAGCAAGTACAGTGTATTGGACGGAAGAGGATCTACTGTTCTTGTCAGTTTCCTAAGCAGAATTGAACTAGTTATGGCCGGGTGTGTAGGAAGCACATTTATTTTCTTCTGAGCAAGCTCACTGTTCGGACCCCATAGAAAATACAGTAGAGTGGGAGATTGCCCTTTTCTCAAAAGCAGAGTGTGTTTTTTGTAAGGCAAGCTAGCGTTTGTTTCTCAGTCCTAAATGGAGTTGAATCACATGCAGTTTCTGGTCCTACGAGCAAGAGTTTTTTTCTCATAAGAAGAGTCACTAGTGCGCTCCCATTGTCATACACAGGGCATATAGCACTGGCATCTGTTCCCAGCATGTACAGTGTATTGGACTTAAGAGGATCTACTGTTCTTGTCAGTTTCCTAAGCAGAATTGATCTAGATATGGCCCGTGTGTGTAGGAAGCACAGTTCTTTTGTTCTGAGCAAGCTCACTGTTCTGGCCCTATAGGAAACACAGTAGAGTAGAAGAGTGCTCTTTTCTCAAAAGCAGAGTGTGTTTCCTGTAAGGCGAGCTAGCGTTTGTTTCCCAGTCCTAAATGTAGTTGAATCCCATGCAGTATTTCGTCCTATGAGCAAAAGTTGTTTTCTGGTAAGAAGAGTCACTATTGCGCTCCCATTGCCATACACAGTGCAAATAGCACTCACGTCTGTTCCCAGGAAGTAATGTGCATTTGACTGAACAGGAGCTACAGTTCTTGTAAGTTTCCTAAGCAGAGTTGAACTAGATATGGCCGTGTGTGTAGGAAACACAGTTCTTTTGTTCTGAGCAAGCTCACTGTTCGGACCCCATAAGAAACACATTAGAGTAGAAGAGTGCTCTTTTCTCAAAAGCAGAGTGTGTTTCTTGTCAGGCGAGCTAGCGTTTGTTTCCCAGTCCTAAATGTAGTTGAATCCCATGCAGTATTTCGTCCTATGAGCAAAAGTTGTTTTCTGGTAAGAAGAGTCACTATTGCGCTCCCATTGCCATACACAGTGCCAATAGCACTCGCGTCTGTTCCCAGGAAGTAATGTGCATTTGACTGAACAGGAGCTACTGTTCTTGTAAGTTTCCTAAGCAGAGTTGAACTAGATATGGCCGTGTGTGTAGGAAACACAGTTCTTTTGTTCTGAGCAAGCTCACTGTTCGGACCCCATAGGAAACACATTAGAGTAGAAGAGTGCTCTTTCCTAAAAAGCAGAGTTTGTTTCTTGTAAGGCGAGCTAGCGTTTGTTTCCCAGTCCTAAATGGAGTTGATTCACATGCAGTTTCTGGTCCTACGAGCAATAGTTGTTTTCTGATAAGAAGAGTCACTATTGTGTTCCCATTGTCATAGAAAAAGCAAATAGCACTGTCGTCTGTTCCCAGCATGTACAGTGTATTGGACTGAAGAGGATCTACTGTTCTTGTCAGTTTCCTAAGCAGAATTGAACTAGATAAGGCCGTGTGTGTAGGAAGCACAGTTCTTTTGTTCTGAGCAAGCTCACTGTTTAGGCCCTATAGGAAACAGTAGAGTAGAAGAGTGCTCTTTTCTCAAAAACAGAGTGTGTTTCTTGTAAGGCGAGGTAGTGTTTGTTTTCCAGTCTTAAATGGGAGTTGAATCACATGCAGTTTCTGGTCCTACGACCAAGAATTGTTTTCTGGTAAGAAGAGTCACTATTGTGCTCCCTCTGACATACACAGGGCAAATAGCACTGGCGTCTGTTCCCAGCAATTACAGAGTATTGGACTGAAGAGGATCTACTGTTCTTGTCAGTTTCCTAATCAGAGTTGAACTAGAAATAGCCCGTGTGTGTAGGAAGCACAGTTCTTTTTTTCTGAGCAAGCTCACTGTTTTGGCCCTATAGGAAACACAGTAGAGTAGAAGAGTGCTCTTTTCTCAAAAGCAGAGTGTGTTTCTTGTAAGGCGAGCTAGCGTTTGTTTCCCAGTCCTAAATGGAGTTGAATCACATGCAGTTTTTGGTCCTACAAGCAAGAGTTGTTTTCTGGTAAGGAAAGTCATTATTGTGCTCCCAATGCCACACACATTGCAAATAGGACTCGCGTCTGTTCCCATCAAGTACAGTGTATTGGACTGAAGAGGAGCTACTGTTCTTGTCATTTTCCTAAGCAGAGTTGAACTAGATATGGCCCGTGTGTGTAGGAAGCACAGTTCTTTTGTTCTGAGCAAGCTCGCTGTTCGGACCCAATAGGAAACACCGTAGAGTAGAAGAGTGCCCTTTTCTCAAAAGCATAGTGTGTTTCTTGTAAGGTGAGCTAGCATTTGTTTCCCTGTCCTAAATGGATTTGAATCACATGCAGTTTCTGGTCCAACGAGCAAGAGTTGTTTTCTGGTAAGAAGAGTCACTATTGCGCTCCCATTGTCATATACAGGGCAAATAGCACTGGCGTCTGTTCCTAGCATGTACAGTGTATTGGACTTAAGAGGATCTACTGTTCTTGTCAGTTTCCTAAGCAGAATTGATCTAGATATGGCCCGTGTGTGTAGGAAGCACAGTTCTTTTGTTCTGAGCAAGCTCACTGTTCTGGCCCTATAGGAAACACAGTAGAGTAGAAGAGTGCTCTTTTCTCAAAAGCAGAGTGTGTTTCTTGTAAGGCGAGCTAGCGTTTGTTTCCCAGTCCTAAATGTAGTTGAATCCCATGCAGTATTTCGTCCTATGAGCAAAAGTTGTTTTCTGGTAAGAAGAGTCACTATTGCGCTCCCATTGCCATACACAGTGCAAATAGCACTCGCGTCTGTTCCCAGGAAGTAATGTGCATTTGACTGAACAGGAGCTACTGTTCTTGTAAGTTTCCTAAGCAGAGTTGAACTAGATATGGCCGTGTGTGTAGGAAACACAGTTCTTTTGTTCTGAGCAAGCTCACTGTTCGGACCCCATAGGAAACACATTAGAGTAGAAGAGTGCTCTTTTCTCAAAAGCAGAGTGTGTTTCTTGTAAGGCGAGCTAGCGTTTGTTTCCCAGTCCTAAATGTAGTTGAATCCCATGCAGTATTTCGTCCTATGAGCAAAAGTTGTTTTCTGGTAAGAAGAGTCACTATTGCGCTCCCATTGCCATACACAGTGCAAATAGCACTCGCGTCTGTTCCCAGGAAGTAATGTGCATTTGACTGAACAGGAGCTACTGTTCTTGTAAGTTTCCTAAGCAGAGTTGAACTAGATATGGCCGTGTGTGTAGGAAACACAGTTCTTTTGTTCTGAGCAAGCTCACTGTTCGGACCCCATAGGAAACACATTAGAGTAGAAGAGTGCTCTTTCCTAAAAAGCAGAGTTTGTTTCTTGTAAGGCGAGCTAGCGTTTGTTTCCCAGTCCTAAATGGAGTTGATTCACATGCAGTTTCTGGTCCTACGAGCAATAGTTGTTTTCTGATAAGAAGAGTCACTATTGTGTTCCCATTGTCATAGAAAAAGCAAATAGCACTGTCGTCTGTTCCCAGCATGTACAGTGTATTGGACTGAAGAGGATCTACTGTTCTTGTCAGTTTCCTAAGCAGAATTGAACTAGATAAGGCCGTGTGTGTAGGAAGCACAGTTCTTTTGTTCTGAGCAAGCTCACTCTTCTGGCCCTATAGGAAACACAGTAGAGTAGAAGAGTGCTCTTTCCTAAAAAGCAGAGTTTGTTTCTTGTAAGGCGAGCTAGCGTTTGTTTCCCAGTCCTAAATGGAGTTGATTCACATGCAGTTTCTGGTCCTACGAGCAATAGTTGTTTTCTGATAAGAAGAGTCACTATTGTGTTCCCATTGTCATAGAAAAAGCAAATAGCACTGTCGTCTGTTCCCAGCATGTACAGTGTATTGGACTGAAGAGGATCTACTGTTCTTGTCAGTTTCCTAAGCAGAATTGAACTAGATAAGGCCGTGTGTGTAGGAAGCACAGTTCTTTTGTTCTGAGCAAGCTCACTCTTCTGGCCCTATAGGAAACACAGTAGAGTAGAAGAGTGCTCTTTTCTCAAAAGCAGAGTGTGTTTCTTGTAAGGCGAGGTAGCGTTTGTTTTCCAGTCTTAAATGGGAGTTGAATCACATGCAGTTTCTGGTCCTACGAGCAAGAATTGTTTTCTGGTAAGAAGAGTCACTATTGTGCTCCCTCTGTCATACACAGGGCAAATAGCACTGGCGTCTGTTCCCAGCAATTACAGTGTATTGGACTGAAGAGGATCTACTGTTCTTGTCAGTTTCCTAAGCAGAGTTGAACTAGATATAGCCCGTGTGTGTAGGAAGCACAGTTCTTTTTTTCTGAGCAAGCTCACTGTTTTGGCCCTATAGGAAACACAGTAGAGTAGAAGAGTGCTCTTTTCTCAAAAGCTGAGTGTGTTTCTTGTAAGGCGAGCTAGCGTTTGTTTCCCAGTCCTAAATGGAGTTGAATCACATGCAGTTTTTGGTCCTACAAGCAAGAGTTGTTTTCTGGTAAGGAAAGTCATTATTGTGCTCCCAATGCCACACACATTGCAAATAGGACTCGCGTCTGTTCCCATCAAGTACAGTGTATTGGACTGAAGAGGAGCTACTGTTCTTGTCAGTTTCCTAAGCAGAGTTGATCTAGATATGGCCCGTGTGTGTAGAAAGCACAGTTCTTTTGTTCTGAGCAAGCTCGCTGTTCGGACCCAATAGGAAACACCGTAGAGTAGAAGAGTGCCCTTTTCTCAAAAGCATAGTGTGTTTCTTGTAAGGCGAGCTAGCATTTGTTTCCCTGTCCTAAATGGATTTGAATCACATGCAGTTTCTGGTCCTACGAGCAAGAGTTGTTTTCTGGTAAGAAGAGTCACTATTGCGCTCCCATTGTCATATACAGGGCAAATAGCACTGGCGTCTGTTCCTAGCATGTACAGTGTATTGCACTGAAGAGGATCTACTGTTCTTGTCAGTTTCCTAAGCAGAATTGAACTAGATATGGCCGTGTGTGTAGGAAGCACAGTTCTTTTGTTCTGAGAATGCTCACTGTTCTGGCCCTGCAGGAAACACAGTAGAGTAGAAGTGTGATCGTTTCTCAAAAGCAGATTGTGTTTCTTGTAAGGCGAGCTAGCGTTTGTTTCCCAGTTCTAAATGGATTTGAATCACATGCAGTTTCTGGTCCTACGAGCAAGAGCTGTTTTCTGGTAAGAAGAGTCACTATTGTGCTCCCATTGTCATATACAGGGCAAATAGCACTGGCGTCTGTTCCCAGCATGTACAGTGTATTGGACTGAAGAGGAGCTACTGTTCTTGTCAATTTCCTAAGCAGAGTTGAACTAGATATGGCCGTGTGTGTAGGAAGCACAGTTCTTTTGTTCTGAGCAAGCTCACTGTTCGGAAACCATAGGAAAGACAGTAGAGTAGAAGAGTGCTCTTTTCTCAAAAGCAGAGTGTGTTTCTTGTAATGAGAGCTAGCATTTGTTTCCTAGTCCTAAATGGAGTTGAATCCCATCCAGTTTCTGGTCCTATGAGCAAGAGTTGTTTTCTGGTATCAAGAGTCACTATTGTGCTCACATTGACATACACAGGGCAAATAGCACTGGCGTCTGTTCCCAGCATGTACAGTGTATTGGACGGAAGAGGATCTACTGTTCTTGTCAGTTTCCTAAGCAGAATTGAACTAGTTATGGCCGGGTGTGTAGGAAGCACATTTCTTTTCTTCTGAGCAAGCTCACTGTTCGGACCCCATAGGAAATACAGTAGAGTGGGAGATTGCCCTTTTCTCAAAAGCAGAGTGTGTTTTTTGTAAGGCAAGCTAGCGTTTGTTTCTCAGTCCTAAATGGAGTTGAATCACATGCAGTTTCTGGTCCTACGAGCAAGAGTTTTTTTCTCGTAAGAAGAGTCACTAGTGCGCTCCCATTGTCATACACAGGGCATATAGCACTGGCATCTGTTCCCAGCATGTACAGTGTATTGGACTTAAGAGGATCTACTGTTCTTGTCAGTTTCCTAAGCAGAATTGATCTAGATATGGCCCGTGTGTGTAGGAAGCACAGTTCTTTTGTTCTGAGCAAGCTCACTGTTCTGGCCCTATAGGAAACACAGTAGAGTAGAAGAGTGCTCTTTTCTCAAAAGCAGAGTGTGTTTCTTGTAAGGCGAGCTAGCGTTTGTTTCCCAGTCCTAAATGTAGTTGAATCCCATGCAGTATTTCGTCTTATGAGCAAAAGTTGTTTTCTGGTAAGAAGAGTCACTATTGCGCTCCCATTGCCATACACAGTGCAAATAGCACTCGCGTCTGTTCCCAGGAAGTAATGTGCATTTGACTGAACAGGAGCTACTGTTCTTGTAAGTTTCCTAAGCAGAGTTGAACTAGATATGGCCGTGTGTGTAGGAAACACAGTTCTTTTGTTCTGAGCAAGCTCACTGTTCGGACCCCATAGGAAACACATTAGAGTAGAAGAGTGCTCTTTCCTAAAAAGCAGAGTTTGTTTCTTGTAAGGCGAGCTAGCGTTTGTTTCCCAGTCCTAAATGGAGTTGATTCACATGCAGTTTCTGGTCCTACGAGCAATAGTTGTTTTCTGATAAGAAGAGTCACTATTGTGTTCCCATTGTCATAGAAAAAGCAAATAGCACTGTCGTCTGTTCCCAGCATGTACAGTGTATTGGACTGAAGAGGATCTACTGTTCTTGTCAGTTTCCTAAGCAGAATTGAACTAGATAAGGCCGTGTGTGTAGGAAGCACAGTTCTTTTGTTCTGAGCAAGCTCACTCTTCTGGCCCTATAGGAAACACAGTAGAGTAGAAGAGTGCTCTTTTCTCAAAAGCAGAGTGTGTTTCTTGTAAGGCGAGGTAGCGTTTGTTTTCCAGTCTTAAATGGGAGTTGAATCACATGCAGTTTCTGGTCCTACGAGCAAGAATTGTTTTCTGGTAAGAAGAGTCACTATTGTGCTCCCTCTGTCATGCACAGGGCAAATAGCACTGGCGTCTGTTCCCAGCAATTACAGTGTATTGGACTGAAGAGGATCTACTGTTCTTGTCAGTTTCCTAAGCTAAGTTGAACTAGATATAGTCGGTGTGTGTAGGAAGCACAGTTCTTTTTTTCTGAGCAAGCTCACTGTTTTGGCCCTATAGGAAACACAGTAGAGTAGAAGAGTGCTCTTTTCTCAAAAGCAGAGTGTGTTTCTTGTAAGGCGAGCTAGCGTTTGTTTCCCAGTCCTAAATGGAGTTGAATCACATGCAGTTTTTGGTCCTACAAGCAAGAGTTGTTTTCTGGTAAGGAAAGTCATTATTGTGCTCCCAATGCCACACACATTGCAAATAGGACTCGCGTCTGTTCCCATCAAGTACAGTGTATTGGACTGAAGAGGAGCTACTGTTCTTGTCAGTTTCCTAAGCAGAGTTGAACTAGATATGGCCCGTGTGTGTAGGAAGCACAGTTCTTTTGTTCTGAGCAATCTCGCTGTTCGGACCCAATAGGAAAAACCGTAGAGTAGAAGAGTGCCCTTTTCTCAAAAGCATAGTGTGTTTCTTGTAAGGCGAGCTAGCATTTGTTTCCCTGTCCTAAATGGATTTGAATCACATGCAGTTTCTGGTCCAACGAGCAAGAGTTGTTTTCTGGTAAGAAGAGTCACTATTGCGCTCCCATTGTCATATACAGGGCAAATAGCACTGGCGTCTGTTCCTAGCATGTACAGTGTTTTGCACTGAAGAGGATCTACTGTTCTTGTCAGTTTCCTAAGCAGAATGGAACTAGATATGGCCGTGTGTGTAGGAAGCACAGTTCTTTTGTTCTGAGAATGCTCACTGTTCTGGCCCTGTAGGAAACACAGTAGAGTAGAAGTGTGATCGTTTCTCAAAAGCAGATTGTGTTTCTTGTAAGGCGAGCTAGCGTTTGTTTCCCAGTTCTAAATGGAGTTGAATCACATGCAGTTTCTGGTCCTACGAGCAAGAGCTGTTTTCTGGTAAGAAGAGTCACTATTGTGCTCCCATTGTCATACACAGTGCAAATAGCACTGGCGTCTGTTCCCAGCATGTACAGTGTATTGGATTGAAGAGGAGCTACTGTTCTTGTCAGTTTCCTAAGCAGAGTTGAACTAGATATGGCCGTGTGTGTAGGAAGCACAGTTCTTTTGTTCTGAGCAAGCTCACTGTTCGGAACCCATAGGAAAGACAGTAGAGTAGAAGAGTGCTCTTTTCTCAAAAGCAGAGTGTGTTTCTTGTAATGAGAGCTAGCATTTGTTTCCCAGTCCTAAATGGAGTTGAATCCCATGCAGTTTCTGGTCCTATGAGCAAGAGTTGTTTTCTGGTATCAAGAGTCACTATTGTGCTCCCATTGACATACACAGGGCAAATAGCACTGGCGTCTGTTCCCAGCATGTACAGTGTATTGGACTGAAGAGGATGTACTGTTCTTGTCAGTTTCCTAAGCAGAATTGAACTAGATAAGGCCGTGTATGGAGGAAGCACAGTTCTTTTGTTCTGAGCAAGCTCACTCTTCTGGCCCTGTATGAAACACAGTAGAGTAGAAGAGTGCTCTTTTCTCAAAAGCAGAGTGTGTTTCTTGTAAGGTGAGCTAGCGTTTGTTTCCCAGTCCTAAATGGAGTTGAATCACATGCAGTTTTTGGTCCTACAAGCAAGAGTTGTTTTCTGGTAAGGAAAGTCATTATTGTGCTCCCAATGCCACACACATTGCAAATAGGACTCGCTTCTGTTCCCATCAAGTACAGTGTATTGGACTGAAGAGGAGCTACTGTTCTTGTCAGTTTCCTAAGCAGAGTTGAACTAGATATGGCCCGTGTGTGTAGGAAGCACAGTTCTTTTGTTCTGAGCAAGCTCGCTGTTCGGACCCAAGGAAAAACCGTAGAGTAGAAGAGTGCCCTTTTCTCAAAAGCATAGTGTGTTTCTTGTAAGGCGAGCTAGCATTTGTTTCCCTGTACTAAATGAATTTGAATCACATGCAGTTTCTGGTCCAACGAGCAAGAGTTGTTTTCTGGTAAGAAGAGTCACTATTGCGCTCCCATTGTCATATACAGGGCAAATAGCACTGGCGTCTGTTCCTAGCATGTACAGTGTATTGGACTTAAGAGGATCTACTGTTCTTGTCAGTTTCCTAAGCAGAATTGATCTAGATATGGCCCGTGTGTGTAGGAAGCACAGTTCTTTTGTTCTGAGCAAGCTCACTGTTCTGGCCCTATAGGAAACACAGTAGAGTAGAAGAGTGCTCTTTTCTCAAAAGCAGAGTGTGTTTCTTGTAAGGCGAGCTAGCGTTTGTTTCCCAGTCCTAAATGTAGTTGAATCCCATGCAGTATTTCGTCCTATGAGCAAAAGTTGTTTTCTGGTAAGAAGAGTCACTATTGCGCTCCCATTGCCATACACAGTGCAAATAGCACTCGCGTCTGTTCCCAGGAAGTAATGTGCATTTGACTGAACAGGAGCTACTGTTCTTGTAAGTTTCCTAAGCAGAGTTGAACTAGATATGGCCGTGTGTGTAGGAAACACAGTTCTTTTGTTCTGAGCAAGCTCACTGTTCGGACCCCATAGGAAACACATTAGAGTAGAAGAGTGCTCTTTCCTAAAAAGCAGAGTTTGTTTCTTGTAAGGCAAGCTAGCGTTTGTTTCCCAGTCCTAAATGGAGTTGATTCCCATGCAGTTTCTGGTCCTACGAGCAATAGTTCTTTTCTGACAAGAAGAGTCACTATTGTGTTCCCATTGTCATAGAAAAAGCAAATAGCACTGTCGTCTGTTCCCAGCATGTACAGTGTATTGGACTGAAGAGGATCTACTGTTCTTGTCAGTTTCCTAAGCAGAATTGAACTAGATAAGGCCGTGTGTGTAGGAAGCACAGTTCTTTTGTTCTGAGCAAGCTCACTCTTCTGGCCCTATAGGAAACACAGTAGAGTAGAAGAGTGCTCTTTTCTCAAAAGCAGAGTGTGTTTCTTGTAAGGCGAGGTAGCGTTTGTTTTCCAGTCTTAAATGGGAGTTGAATCACATGCAGTTTCTGGTCCTACGAGCAAGAATTGTTTTCTGGTAAGAAGAGTCACTATTGTGCTCCCTCTGTCATACACAGGGCAAATAGCACGGCGTCTGTTCCCAGCAATTACAGTGTATTGGACTGAAGAGGATCTACTGTTCTTGTCAGTTTCCTAAGCAGAGTTGAACTAGATATAGCCCGTGTGTGTAGGAAGCACAGTTCTTTTTTTCTGAGCAAGCTCACTGTTTTGGCCCTATAGGAAACACAGTAGAGTAGAAGAGTGCTCTTTTCTCAAAAGCAGAGTGTGTTTCTTGTAAGGCGAGCTAGCGTTTGTTTCCCAGTCCTAAATGGAGTTGAATCACATGCAGTTTTTGGTCCTATAAGCAAGAGTTGTTTTCTGGTAAGGAAAGTCATTATTGTGCTTCCAATGCCACACACATTGCAAATAGGACTCGCGTCTGTTCCCATCAAGTACAGTGTATTGGACTGAACAGGAGCTACTGTTCTTGTCAGTTTCCTAAGCAGAGTTGAACTAGATATGGCCTGTGTGTGTAGGAAGCACAGTTCTTTTGTTCTGAGCAAGCTCGCTGTTCGGACCCAATAGGAAACACCGTAGAGTAGAAGAGTGCCCTTTTCTCAAAAGCATAGTGTGTTTCTTGTAAGGCGAGCTAGCATTTGTTTCCCTGTCCTAAATGGATTTGAATCACATGCAGTTTCTGGTCCAACGAGCAAGAGTTGTTTTCTGGAAGGAAGAGTCACTTTTGTGCTCCCATTGTCATATACAGGGCAAATAGCACTGGCGTCTGTTCCTAGCATGTACAGTGTATTGCACTGAAGAGGATCTACTGTTCTTGTCAGTTTCCTATGCAGAATTGAACTAGATATGGCCGTGTGTGTAGGAAGCACAGTTCTTTTGTTCTGAGAATGCTCACTGTTCTGGCCCTGTAGGAAACACAGTAGAGTAGAAGTGTGATCGTTTCTCAAAAGCAGATTGTGTTTCTTGTAAGGCGAGCTAGCGTTTGTTTCCCAGTTCTAAATGGAGTTGAATCACATGCAGTTTCTGGTCCTATGAGCAAGAGCTGTTTTCTGGTAAGAAGAGGCACTATTGTGCTCCCATTGTCATACACAGTGCAAATAGCACTGGCGTCTGTTCCCAGCATGTACAGTGTATTGGACTGAAGAGGAGCTACTGTTCTTGTCAGTTTCCTAAGCAGAGTTGAACTAGATATGGCAGTGTGTGTAGGAAGCACAGTTCTTTTGTTCTGAGCAAGCTCACTGTTCGGAACCCATAGGAAAGACAGTAGAGTAGAAGAGTGCTCTTTTCTCAAAAGCAGAGTGTGTTTCTTGTAATGAGAGCTAGCATTTGTTTCCCAGTCCTAAATGGGAGTTGAATCACATGCAGTTTCTGGTCCTACGAGAAAGAATTGTTTTATGATAAGAAGAGTCAATATTGTGCTCCCACTGTCATACACAGGGCAAAAAGCACTCGCGTCTGTTCCCAGCAAGTACAGTGTATTGGACTGAAGAGGATCTACTGTTCTTGTCAATTTCCTAAGCAGAGTTGAACTAGATATAGCCCGTGTGTAGGAAGCACAGTTCTTTTTTTCTGAGCAAGCTCACTCTTTTGGCCATATAGGAAAAACAGTAGAGTAGAAGAGTGCTCTTTCTCAAAAGCAGAGTGTGTTTCTTGTAAGGCGAGCTAGCGTTTGTTTCCCAGTCCTAAATGGAGTTGAATCACATGCAGTTTTTGGTCCCACGAGAAGAGTTGTTTTCTGGTAAGGAAAGTCACTATTCGCTCCCTTTCTCATACACAGAGCAAATAGCACACGTGTCTTTTCCTAGCAAGTACAGTGTATTGGACTGAAAAGGATCTACTGTTCTTGTCAGTTTCCTAAGCAGAATTGAACTAGATATGGCTGTGTGTGTAGGAAGCACAGTTCTTTTGTTCTGAGCATGCTCACTGTTCTGGCCCTATAGGAAACACAGTAGAGTAGAAGAGTGATCGTTTCTCAAAAGCAGAGTGTGTTTCTTGTAAGGCAAGCTAGCGTTTGTTTCCCAGTTCTAAATGGAGTTGAATCACATGCAGTTTCTGGTCATACTAGCAAGCGTCGTTTTCTGGTAGGAAAGTCACTACTGTGCTCCCATTGCCACACACAGTGCAAATAGCACTCGCGTCTGTTTCCAGCCAGTACAGTGTATTGGACTGAAGAGGAGCTACTGTTCTTGTCAGTTTCCTAAGCAGTGCAAATAGATATGGCCCCTGTGTGTAGGAAGCACAGTTCTTTTGTTCTGAGCAAGCTCACTTTTCGGACCCCATAGGAAACACATTAGAGTAGAAGAGTGCTCTTTTCTAAAAAGCAGAGTGTGTTTCTTGTAAGGAGAGCTTGCGTTTGTTTCCCAGTCCTAAATGGAGTTGAATCACATGCAGTTTCTGGTCCTATGAGTAAGAGCTGTTTTCTGGTAAGAAGAGTCACTATTGTGCTCCCATTGTCATACACAGTGCAAATAGCACTGGCGTCTGTTCCCAGCATGTACAGTGTATTGGACTGAAGGGGATCTACTGTTCTTGTCAGTTTCCTAAACAGAATTGAACTAGATATGGCCGTGTGTGTAGGAAGCACAGTATTTTTGTTCTGAGCCAGCTCACTGTTTTGGCCCTATAGGAAACATAGCAGAGTAGAAGAGTGTTCTTTTCTCAAAAGTAGAGTGTGTTTCTTGTAAGGCGAGCTAGCGTTTGTTTTCCAGTCCTAAATGGAGTTGAATCACATGCAGTTGTTTGTCCCACGAGTAAGAGTTGTTTTCTGGTAAGGAAAGTCACTATTGTGCTCCCATTGCCATACACAGTGGAAATAGCACTCGCGTCTGTTCCCAGCAAGTACAGTGTATTGGACAGAAGTGGAGCTACTGTTCTTGTCAGTTTCCTAAGCAGAGTTAAACTATTTATGGCCCGTGTGTGTAGGAAGCACAGTTCTTTTGTTCTGAGCAAGCTCACTGTTCGGACCACATAGAAAACACAGTAGAGTAGAAGAGTGCTCTTTTCCCAAAAGCAGAGTGTGTTTCTTGTAAGGCGAGCTAGCGTTTGTTTCCCATTCCTCAATGGGAGTTGAATCACATGCATTTTCTGGTCCTACGAGCAAGAGTTGCTTTCTGGGAAGAAGAGTCACTATTGTGCTCACACTGTCATATACAGGGCAAATAGCACTGGCATCTGTTCCCAGCATGTACAGTGTATTGGACTGAAGAGGAGCTACTGTTCTTGTCAGTTTCCTAAGCAGAGTTGAACTAGATATGGCCGTGTGTGTAGGAAGCACAGTTCTTTTGTTCTGAGCAAGCTCACTGTTCGGAACCCATAGGAAAGAGAGTAGAGTAGATGAGTGCTCTTTTCTCAAAAGCAGAGTGTGTTTCTTGTAATGCGAGCTAGCCTTTGTTTCCCAGTCCTAAATGGGAGTTGAATCACATGCAGTTTCTTGTCCTACGAGAAAGAATTGTTTTACGATAAGAAGAGTCAAAATTGTGCTCCCACTGTCATACACAGGGCAAAAAGCACTCGCGTCTGTTCCCAGCAAGTACAGTGTATTGGACTGAAGAGGAGCTACTGTTCTTGTCAGTTTCCTAAGCAGAGTTGAACTAGATATAGCCCGTGTGTGTAGGAAGCACAGTTCTTTTTTTTGAGCAAGCTCACTGTTTTGGCCGTATAGGAAACACAGTAGAGTAGAAGAGTGCTCTTTTCTCAAAAGCAGAGTGTGTTTCTTGTAAGGCGAGCTAGCGTTTGTTTCCCAGTACTAAATGGAGTTGAATCACATGCAGTTTTTGGTCCTACTAGAAAGAGTTGTTTTCTGGTAAGAAGAGTCACTATTGTGCTCCCATTGCCACACACAGTGCAAATAGGACTCGCGTCTGTTCCCATCAAGTACAGTGTATTGGAATGAAGAGGAGCTACTGTTCTTGTCAGTTTCCTAAGCATAGTTGAACTAGATATGGCCCGTGTGTGTAGGAAGCACAGTTCATTTGTTCTGAGCAAGCTCGATGTTCGGACCCCATAGGAAACACCGTAGAGTAGAAGAGTTCCCTTTTCTCAAAAGCATAGTGTCTTTCTTGTAAGGCGAGCTAGCATTTGTTTCCCTGTCCTAAATGGATTTGAATTACATGCAGTTTCTGGTCCAACAAGCAAGAGTTGTTTTCTGGTAAGAAGAGTCACTCTTGCGCTCCCATTGCCATACACAGTGCAAATAGCACTCGCGTCTGTTCGCAAGCAAGTACAGTGTATTGGACTGAAGATGAGCTACTGTTCTTGTCAGTTTCCTAAGCAGAGTTGAACTAGATATGGCCCGTGTGTAGGAAGCACACAGTTCTTTTGTTCTGAGCAAGCACACTGTTCAGACCCCATAGGAAACACAGTAGAGTAGAAGAGTGCTGTTTTCTCAAAAGCAGAGTGTGTTTCTCGTAAGGCGAGCTAGCGTTTGTTTCCCAGTCCGAAATGGAGTTGAATCCCATGCAGTTTCGGGTCCTACGAGCAAGAGTTGTTTTCTGGTAAGAAGAGTCTCTATTGTGCTCCCATTATCATACACAGGGCAAATACCACTGGCGTCTGTTCCCAGCATGTACAGTGTATTGGACTGAAGAGGACCAACTGTTCTTGTCAGTTTCCTAAGCAGAGTTGAACTAGATATAGCCCGTGTGTTTAGGAAGCACAGTTCTTTTGTTCTTAGCAAGCTCTCTATTCTGGCCCTATAGGAAACACAGTAGAGTAGAAGAGTGCTCTTTTCTCAAAAGCAGAGTGTGTTTCTTGTAAGGTGAGCTAGCGTTTGTTTCCCAGTCCTAAATGGAGTTGAATCACATGCAGTTTCTGGTACTATGAGCAAGAGTTGTTTTCTGGTAAGAAGAGTCACTGTTGCGATCCCATTGTCAAACACAGGGCAAATAGCACTGGCGTCTATTCCCAGCATGTACAGTGTATTGGAATGAAGAGGATCTACTGTTCTTGTCAGTTTCCCAAGCAGAATTGAACTAGATAATGCCGTTTGTGTAGGAAGCACAGTTCTTTTTTTCTGAGCAAGCTCACTATTCTGGCACTATAGGAAGCACAGTAGAGTAGAAGAGTGCTCTTTTCTCAAAAGCAGAGTGTGTTTCTTGTAAGGCGAGCTAGTGTTTGTTTCCCAGTCCTAAATGGAGTTGAATCACATGCAGTTTTTGGTCCCATGAGCAAGAGTTGTTTTCTGGTAAGGAAAGTCACATTGCGCTCCCATTGCCATACACAGTGCAAATAGCACTCTCATCTGTTCCCAGGAAGTACAGTGCATTGGACTGAAGAGGAGCTACTGTTCTTGTCAGTTTCTATGCAGAGTTGAACTAGATATGGCCCGTGTGTGTAGGAAGCACAGTTCTTTTGTTCTGAGCAAGCTCACTGTTTGGACCCCATAGGAAACACTTTAGAGTAGAAGAGGGCTCTTTTCTCAAAAAGAGTGTGTTTCTTGTAAGGCGAGCTAGCGTTTGTTTCACAGTCCTAAATGGAGTTGAATCACATGCAGTTTCTGGTCCTACGAGCAAGAGTTGTGTTCTGCTAAGAACAGTCACTATTGCGCTCATATTTTCATACACAGGGCAAATTGCACTCGCATCTGTTCCAAGCAAGTACAGTGTATTGGACTGAAGAGGATCTACTAATCTTGTCAGTTTTTTAAGCAGAATTGAACTAGATATGACCGTGTGTGTAGGAAGCACAGTTCTTTTGTTCTGAGCAAGCTCACTGTTTGGACCCCAAAGGAAACACAGTAGAGTAGAAGAGTGCTCTTTTCTCAAAAGCAGAGTGTGTTTCTTGTAGGGCGAGCTAACATTTGTTTCGCAGGCCTAAATGGAGTTGAATCACATGCAGTTTCTGGTCCTACGAGCAAGAGTTGTTTTCTGGTAAGAAGAGTCACTATTGCGCTCCCATTGTCATACACAGGGCAAATAGCACTGGCGTCTATTCCCAGCATGTACAGTGTATTGGACTGAAGAGGATCTACGGTTCTTGTCAGTTTCCTAAGCAGAATTGAACTAGATATGGCCCTGTGTGTAGGATGCACAGTTCTTTTGTTCTGAGCAAGCTCACTGTTTTGGCCCTATCGTAAACACATTAGAGTAGAAGAGTGTCCATTTCACAAAAGCAGAGTGTGTTTCTTGTAAGACGTGCTAGTGTTTGTTTTTCAGTCCTAAATGGAGTTGAATCACATGCAGTTTCTGGTCCTATGAGCAAGAGTTGTTTTCTGGTAAGAAGAGTCACTATTGTGCTCCCATTTTCATACACAGGGCAAATAGCACTGGCGTCTGTTCCGAGCATGTACAGTGTATTGGACTGAAGAGGATCTACTGTCCTTGTCAATTTCCTAAGCAGAATTGATCTGGATATGTCCCATGTGTGTAGGAAACACATTTCTTTTGTTCTGAGCAAGCTCACTATTCTGGCCCTATAGGAAACACAGTAGAGTAGAAGAGTGCTCTTTTCTCAAAAGCAGAGTGTGTTTCTTGTAAGGCGAGCTAGCGTTTGTTTCCCAGTCCTAAATCGAGTTGAATCACATGCAGTTTTTGGGCCTAAGTGCAAGAGTTGTTTTCTGCTTAGAAGACTCACTATTGCGCTCCCATTGCCATACACAGTGCAAATAGCACTCGCGTCTGTTCCCAGCAAGTACAGTATACTGGACTGAAGAGTAGCTACTGTTCTTGTCAGTTTCCTAAGCAGAGTTGAACTAGATATGGCCCGTGTGTGTAGGAAGCACAGTTCTTTTGTTCGGAGCAAGCTCACTTTCAGACACTATAGGAAACACAGTAGAGTAGAAGAGTGCTCTTTTCTCAAAAGTAGAGTCTGATTCTTGTAAGGTTAGCTAGCGTTTGTTTCCCGGTTCTAAATGGATTTGAATCACATGCAGTTTCTGGTCCTACGAGCAAGAGTTGTTTTCTGGTAAGAAGAGTCACTATTGTGCTCCCATTATAATACACAGGGCAAATATCACTGCGTCTGTTCCCAGCATGTACAGTGTATTGGACTGAGGAGGACCAACTGTTCTTGTCAGTTTCCTAAGCAGAGTTGAACTAGATATGGCCCGTGTGTGTAGGAAGCACAGTTCTTTTGTTCTGAGCAAGCTCACTATTCTGGCCCTATAGGAAACACAGTAGAGTAGAAGAGTGCTCTTTTCTCAAAAGCAGAGTGTGTTTCTTGTAAGGCGAGCTAGCGATTGTTTCCCAGTCCGAAATGGAGTTGAATCCCATGCAGTTTCTGGTCCTAAGAGCAAGAGGTGTTTTCTGGTAAGAAGAGTCACTATTACGCTCCCATTGCCATAAACAGTGCAAATAGCACTCGCGTCTGTTCCCAGGAAGTACAGTGTATTGGACTGAAGAGGAGCTACTGGTCTTGTCAGTTTCCTAAGCGGAGTTGAACTAGATATGGTTCGTGTGCGTAGGAAGCACAGTTCTTTTGTTCAGAGCAAGCTCACTGTTAGGACCCCATAGGAAACACTTTAGAGTAGAAGAGGGCTCTTTTCTCAAAAGCAGAGTGTGGTTCTTGTAAGGCGAGCTAGCGTTTGTTTCCCAGTCTGAAATGGAGTTGAATCCCATGCAGTTTCTGGTCCTACGAGCAAGAGTTGTTTTCTGGTAAGAAGAGTCTCTATTGGGCTCCCATTGGCATGTACAGTACAAATAGCACTCGTGTCTGTTCCCAGCAAGTACAGTGTATTGGACTGAATAGAAGCTACTGTTCTTGTCAATTTCCTAAGCAGAATTGAACTAGATATGGCCCGTGTGTGTAGGAAGCACAGTTCTTTTGTTCTCAGCAAGCTCACTGGTCGGATCCCATAGGAAACACTGTAGAGTAGAAGAGTGCTCTTTTCTCAAAAGCAGAGTGTGTTTCTTGTAAGGTGAGCTAGTATTTGTTTCCCAGTCAGAAATGGATTTGAATCCCATGCAGTTTCTGGTCCTACGAGCAAGAGTTGTTTTCTGGTAAGAAGAGTCACTATTGCGCTCCCATTGTCATACACAGGGCAAATAGCACTCGCGTCTGTTCCCAGCAAGTACAGTGTATTGGACTGAAGAGGATCTACTATTCTTGTCAGTTTTTTAAGCAGAATTGAACTAGATATGACCGTGGGTGTAGGAAGCACAGTTCTTTTGTTCTGAGCAAGCTCACTGTTTTGGCCCTATAGGAAACACAATAGAGTAGAAGAGTGCTCTTTTCTCAAAAGCAGAGTGTGTTTCTTGTAAGGCGAGATAGAGTTTGTTTCCCAGTCCTAAATGGAGTTGAATCACATGTAGTTTTTGTTCCTACGAGCAAGAGATGTTTTCTGATAAGAAGAGTCACTATTGCGCTCCCATTGCCATACACTGTACAAATAGCACTCGCGTCTGTTCGCAGCAAGTACAGTGTATTGGACTGAAGATGAGCTACTGTTCTTGTCAGTTTCCTAAGCAGAGTTGAACTAGATATGGCCCCTGTGTGTAGGAAGCACACAGTTCTTTTGTTCTGAGCAAGCACACTGTTCAGACCCCATAGGAAACACAGTAGAGTAGAAGAGTGCTGTTTTCTCAAAAGCAGAGTGTGTTTCTTGTAGGGTGAGCTAGCATTTGTTTTCCAGTTCTAAATGGAGTTGAATCCCATGCAGTTTCGGATCCTACGTGCAAGAGTTGTTTTCTGGTAAGAAGAGTCTCTATTGCGCTCCCATTATCATACACAGGGCAAATAGCACTGGCGTCTGTTCCCAGCATGTACAGTGTATTGCACTGAAGAGGATCTACTGTTCTTGTCAGTTTCCTAAGCGGAGTTGTACTAGATATAGCCCGTGTGTGTAGGAAGCACAGGTCTTTTGTTTTGAGCAAGCAGACTGTTCGGACCACATAGGAAACACAGTAGAGTAGAAGAGTGCTCTTTTCTCAAAAGCAGAGTGTGTTTCTTGTAAGGCAGGCTAGCATTTGTTTCCCAGTCCTAAATGGAGTTGAATCACATGCAGTTTCTGGTCCTACGAGCAAGAGTTGTTTTCTGGTAAGAAGAGTCAGTATTTGCTCCCATTGTCATACACAGGGCAAATAGCACTGGCGTCTGTTCCCAGCATGTACACTGTATTGGACTGAAGAGGATCTACTGTTCTTGTCATTTTCCTAAGCAGAGTTGAACTAGATATTGCCGTGTGTGTAGGAAGCACAGTTCTTTTGTTCTGAGCAAGCTCACTGTTCTGGCCATATAGGAAACACATTAGAGTAGAATAGTGCTCTTTTCTCAAAAGCAGAGTGTGTTTCTTTTAAGGCTAGCTATTGTTTGTTTCCCAGTCCTAAATGGAGTTGAATCCCAGGCAGTTTCTGGTCCTATGAGCAAGAGTTGATTTCTGGTATCAAGAGTCACTATTGTGCTCCCATTGACATACACAGGGCAAATAGCATTGGCGTCTGTTCCCAGCATGTACAGTGTATTGGACGGAAGAGGATCTACTGTTCTTGTCAGTTTCCTAAGCAGAATTGAACTAGTTATGGCCGGGTGTGTAGGAAGCACATTTCTTTTCTTCTGAGCAAGCTCACTGTTCGGACCCCATAGGAAATACAGTAGAGTGGGAGATTGCCCTTTTCTCAAAAGCAGAGTGTGTTTTTTGTAAGGCAAGCTAGCGTTTGTTTCTCAGTCCTAAATGGAGTTGAATCACATGCAGTTTCTGGTCCTACGAGCAAGAGTTGTTTTCTCGTAAGAAGAGTCACTAGTGCGCTCCCATTGTCATACACAGGGCATATAGCACTGGCATCTGTTCCCAGCATGTACAGTGTATTGGACGGAAGAGGATCTACTGTTCTTGTCAGTTTCCTAAGCAGAATTGATCTAGATATGGCCCGTGTGTGTAGGAAGCACAGTACTTTTGTTCTGAGCAAGCTCACTGTTCTGGCCCTATAGGAAACACAGTAGAGTAGAAGAGTGCTCTTTTCTCAAAAGCAGAGTGTGTTTCTTGTAAGGCGAGCTAGCGTTTGTTTCCCAGTCCTAAATGTAGTTGAATCCCATGCAGTATTTCGTCCTATGAGCAAAAGTTGTTTTCTGGTAAGAAGAGTCACTATTGCGCTCCCATTGCCATACACAGTGCAAATAGCACTCGCGTCTGTTCCCAGGAAGTAATGTGCATTTGACTGAACAGGAGCTACTGTTCTTGTAAGTTTCCTAAGCAGAGTTGAACTAGATATGGCCGTGTGTGTAGGAAACACAGTTCTTTTGTTCTGAGCAAGCTCACTGTTCGGACCCCATAGGAAACACATTAGAGTAGAAGAGTGCTCTTTCCTAAAAAGCAGAGTTTGTTTCTTGTAAGGCGAGCTAGCGTTTGTTTCCCAGTCCTAAATGGAGTTGAATCACATGCAGTTTCTGGTCCTACGAGCAATAGTTGTTTTCTGATAAGAAGAGTCACTATTGTGTTCCCATTGTCATAGAAAAAGCAAATAGCACTGTCGTCTGTTCCCAGCATGTACAGTGTATTGGACTGAAGAGGATCTACTGTTCTTGTCAGTTTCCTAAGCAGAATTGAACTAGATAAGGCCGTGTGTGTAGGAAGCACAGTTCTTTTGTTCTGAGCAAGCTCACTCTTCTGGCCCTATAGGAAACACAGTAGAGTAGAAGAGTGCTCTTTTCTCAAAAGCAGAGTGTGTTTCTTGTAAGGCGAGGTAGCGTTTGTTTTCCAGTCTTAAATGGGAGTGGAATCACATGCAGTTTCTGGTCCTACGAGCAAGAATTGTTTTCTGGTAAGAAGAGTCACTACTGTGCTCCCTCTGTCATACACAGGGCAAATAGCACTGGAGTCTGTTCCTAGCAATTACAGTGTATTGGACTGAAGAGGATCTACTGTTCTTGTCAGTTTCCTAAGCAGAGTTGAACTAGATATAGCCCGTGTGTGTAGGAAGCACAGTTCTTTTTTTCTGAGCAAGCTCACTGTTTTGGCCCTATAGGAAACACAGTAGAGTAGAAGAGTGCTCTTTTCTCAAAAGCAGAGTGTGTTTCTTGTAAGGCGAGCTAGCGTTTGTTTCCCAGTCCTAAATGGAGTGGAATCACATGCAGTTTTTGGTCCTACAAGCAAGAGTTGTTTTCTGGTAAGGAAAGTCATTATTGTGCTCCCATTGCCACACACATTGCAAATAGGACTCGCGTCTGTTCGCAGCAAGTACAGTGTATTGGACTGAAGATGAGCTACTGTTCTTGTCAGTTTCCTAAGCAGAGTTGAACTAGATATGGCCCCTGTGTGTAGGAAGCACACAGTTCTTTTGTTCTGAGCAAGCACACTGTTCAGACCCCATAGGAAACACAGTAGAGTAGAAGAGTGCTGTTTTCTCAAAAGCAGAGTGTGTTTCTTGTAAGGTGAGCTAGCATTTGTTTCCCAGTCCGAAATGGAGTTGAATCCCATGCAGTTTCGGATCCTACGAGCAAGAGTTGTTTTCTGGTAAGAAGAGTATCTATTGCGCTCCCATTATCATACACAGGGCAAATTGCACTGGCGTCTGTTCCCAGCATGTACAGTGTATTGCACTGAAGAGGATCTACTGTTCTTGTCAGTTTCCTAAGCGGAGTTGTACTAGATATAGCCCGTGTGTGTAGGAAGCACAGGTCTTTTGTTTTGAGCAATCAGACTGTTCGGACCACATAGGAAACACAGTAGAGTAGAAAAGTGCTCTTTTCTCAAAAGTAGAGTGTGTTTCTTTTAAGGCTAGCTATTGTTTGTTTCCCTGTCCTAAATGGAGTTGAATCCCATGCAGTTTCTGGTCCTATGAGCAAGAGTTGTTTTCTGGTATCAAGAGTCACTATTGTGCTCCCATTGACATACACAGGGCAAATAGCACTGGCGTCTGTTCCCAGCATGTACAGTGTATTGGACGGAAGAGGATCTACTGTTCTTGTCAGTTTCCTAAGCAGAATTGAACTAGTTATGGCCGGGTGTGTAGGAAGCACATTTCTTTTCTTCTGAGCAAGCTCACTGTTCGGACCCCATAGGAAATACAGTAGAGTGGGAGATTGCCCTTTTCTCAAAAGCATAGTGTGTTTTTTGTAAGGCAAGCTAGCTTTTGTTTCTCAGTCCTAAATGGAGTTGAATCACATGCAGTTTCTGGTCCTACGAGCAAGAGTTGTTTTCTCGTAAGAAGAGTCACTAGTGGGCTCCCATTGTCATACACAGGGCATATAGCACTGGCATCTGTTCCCAGCATGTACAGTGTATTGGACTTAAGAGGATCTACTGTTCTTGTCAGTTTCCTAAGCAGAATTGATCTAGATATGGCCCGTGTGTGTAGGAAGCACAGTTCTTTTGTTCTGAGCAAGCTCACTGTTCTGGCCCTATAGGAAACACAGTAGAGTAGAAGAGTGCTCTTTTCTCAAAAGCAGAGTGTGTTTCTTGTAAGGCGAGCTAGCGTTTGTTTCCCAGTCCTAAATGTAGTTGAATCCCATGCAGTATTTCGTCCTATGAGCAAAAGTTGTTTTCTGGTAAGAAGAGTCACTATTGCGCTCCCATTGCCATACACTGTGCAAATAGCACTCGCGTCTGTTCCCAGGAAGTAATGTGCATTTGACTGAACAGGAGCTACAGTTCTTGTAAGTTTCCTAAGCAGAGTTGAACTAGATATGGCCGTGTGTGTAGGAAACACAGTTCTTTTGTTCTGAGCAAGCTCACTGTTCGGACCCCATAGGAAACACATTAGAGTAGAAGAGTGCTCTTTCCTAAAAAGCAGAGTTTGTTTCTTGTAAGGCGAGCTAGCGTTTGTTTCCCAGTCCTAAATGGAGTTGAATCCCATGCAGTTTCTGGTCCTAAGAGCAAGAGGTGTTTTCTGGTAAGAAGAGTCACTATTACGCTCCCATTGCCATAAACAGTGCAAATAGCACTCGCGTCTGTTCCCAGGAAGTACAGTGTATTGGACTGAAGAGGAGCTACTGGTCTTGTCAGTTTCCTAAGCGGAGTTGAACTAGATATGGTTCGTGTGCGTAGGAAGCACAGTTCTTTTGTTCAGAGCAAGCTCACTGTTAGGACCCCATAGGAAACACTTTAGAGTAGAAGAGGGCTCTTTTCTCAAAAGCAGAGTGTGGTTCTTGTAAGGCGAGCTAGCGTTTGTTTCCCAGTCTGAAATGGAGTTGAATCCCATGCAGTTTCTGGTCCTACGAGCAAGAGTTGTTTTCTGGTAAGAAGAGTCTCTATTGGGCTCCCATTGGCATGTACAGTACAAATAGCACTCGTGTCTGTTCCCAGCAAGTACAGTGTATTGGACTGAATAGAAGCTACTGTTCTTGTCAATTTCCTAAGCAGAATTGAACTAGATATGGCCCGTGTGTGTAGGAAGCACAGTTCTTTTGTTCTCAGCAAGCTCACTGGTCGGATCCCATAGGAAACACTGTAGAGTAGAAGAGTGCTCTTTTCTCAAAAGCAGAGTGTGTTTCTTGTAAGGTGAGCTAGTATTTGTTTCCCAGTCAGAAATGGATTTGAATCCCATGCAGTTTCTGGTCCTACGAGCAAGAGTTGTTTTCTGGTAAGAAGAGTCACTATTGCGCTCCCATTGTCATACACAGGGCAAATAGCACTCGCGTCTGTTCCCAGCAAGTACAGTGTATTGGACTGAAGAGGATCTACTATTCTTGTCAGTTTTTTAAGCAGAATTGAACTAGATATGACCGTGGGTGTAGGAAGCACAGTTCTTTTGTTCTGAGCAAGCTCACTGTTTTGGCCCTATAGGAAACACAATAGAGTAGAAGAGTGCTCTTTTCTCAAAAGCAGAGTGTGTTTCTTGTAAGGCGAGATAGAGTTTGTTTCCCAGTCCTAAATGGAGTTGAATCACATGTAGTTTTTGTTCCTACGAGCAAGAGATGTTTTCTGATAAGAAGAGTCACTATTGCGCTCCCATTGCCATACACTGTACAAATAGCACTCGCGTCTGTTCGCAGCAAGTACAGTGTATTGGACTGAAGATGAGCTACTGTTCTTGTCAGTTTCCTAAGCAGAGTTGAACTAGATATGGCCCCTGTGTGTAGGAAGCACACAGTTCTTTTGTTCTGAGCAAGCACACTGTTCAGACCCCATAGGAAACACAGTAGAGTAGAAGAGTGCTGTTTTCTCAAAAGCAGAGTGTGTTTCTTGTAGGGTGAGCTAGCATTTGTTTTCCAGTTCTAAATGGAGTTGAATCCCATGCAGTTTCGGATCCTACGTGCAAGAGTTGTTTTCTGGTAAGAAGAGTCTCTATTGCGCTCCCATTATCATACACAGGGCAAATAGCACTGGCGTCTGTTCCCAGCATGTACAGTGTATTGCACTGAAGAGGATCTACTGTTCTTGTCAGTTTCCTAAGCGGAGTTGTACTAGATATAGCCCGTGTGTGTAGGAAGCACAGGTCTTTTGTTTTGAGCAAGCAGACTGTTCGGACCACATAGGAAACACAGTAGAGTAGAAGAGTGCTCTTTTCTCAAAAGCAGAGTGTGTTTCTTGTAAGGCAGGCTAGCATTTGTTTCCCAGTCCTAAATGGAGTTGAATCACATGCAGTTTCTGGTCCTACGAGCAAGAGTTGTTTTCTGGTAAGAAGAGTCAGTATTTGCTCCCATTGTCATACACAGGGCAAATAGCACTGGCGTCTGTTCCCAGCATGTACACTGTATTGGACTGAAGAGGATCTACTGTTCTTGTCATTTTCCTAAGCAGAGTTGAACTAGATATTGCCGTGTGTGTAGGAAGCACAGTTCTTTTGTTCTGAGCAAGCTCACTGTTCTGGCCATATAGGAAACACATTAGAGTAGAATAGTGCTCTTTTCTCAAAAGCAGAGTGTGTTTCTTTTAAGGCTAGCTATTGTTTGTTTCCCAGTCCTAAATGGAGTTGAATCCCAGGCAGTTTCTGGTCCTATGAGCAAGAGTTGATTTCTGGTATCAAGAGTCACTATTGTGCTCCCATTGACATACACAGGGCAAATAGCATTGGCGTCTGTTCCCAGCATGTACAGTGTATTGGACGGAAGAGGATCTACTGTTCTTGTCAGTTTCCTAAGCAGAATTGAACTAGTTATGGCCGGGTGTGTAGGAAGCACATTTCTTTTCTTCTGAGCAAGCTCACTGTTCGGACCCCATAGGAAATACAGTAGAGTGGGAGATTGCCCTTTTCTCAAAAGCAGAGTGTGTTTTTTGTAAGGCAAGCTAGCGTTTGTTTCTCAGTCCTAAATGGAGTTGAATCACATGCAGTTTCTGGTCCTACGAGCAAGAGTTGTTTTCTCGTAAGAAGAGTCACTAGTGCGCTCCCATTGTCATACACAGGGCATATAGCACTGGCATCTGTTCCCAGCATGTACAGTGTATTGGACGGAAGAGGATCTACTGTTCTTGTCAGTTTCCTAAGCAGAATTGATCTAGATATGGCCCGTGTGTGTAGGAAGCACAGTACTTTTGTTCTGAGCAAGCTCACTGTTCTGGCCCTATAGGAAACACAGTAGAGTAGAAGAGTGCTCTTTTCTCAAAAGCAGAGTGTGTTTCTTGTAAGGCGAGCTAGCGTTTGTTTCCCAGTCCTAAATGTAGTTGAATCCCATGCAGTATTTCGTCCTATGAGCAAAAGTTGTTTTCTGGTAAGAAGAGTCACTATTGCGCTCCCATTGCCATACACAGTGCAAATAGCACTCGCGTCTGTTCCCAGGAAGTAATGTGCATTTGACTGAACAGGAGCTACTGTTCTTGTAAGTTTCCTAAGCAGAGTTGAACTAGATATGGCCGTGTGTGTAGGAAACACAGTTCTTTTGTTCTGAGCAAGCTCACTGTTCGGACCCCATAGGAAACACATTAGAGTAGAAGAGTGCTCTTTCCTAAAAAGCAGAGTTTGTTTCTTGTAAGGCGAGCTAGCGTTTGTTTCCCAGTCCTAAATGGAGTTGAATCACATGCAGTTTCTGGTCCTACGAGCAATAGTTGTTTTCTGATAAGAAGAGTCACTATTGTGTTCCCATTGTCATAGAAAAAGCAAATAGCACTGTCGTCTGTTCCCAGCATGTACAGTGTATTGGACTGAAGAGGATCTACTGTTCTTGTCAGTTTCCTAAGCAGAATTGAACTAGATAAGGCCGTGTGTGTAGGAAGCACAGTTCTTTTGTTCTGAGCAAGCTCACTCTTCTGGCCCTATAGGAAACACAGTAGAGTAGAAGAGTGCTCTTTTCTCAAAAGCAGAGTGTGTTTCTTGTAAGGCGAGGTAGCGTTTGTTTTCCAGTCTTAAATGGGAGTGGAATCACATGCAGTTTCTGGTCCTACGAGCAAGAATTGTTTTCTGGTAAGAAGAGTCACTACTGTGCTCCCTCTGTCATACACAGGGCAAATAGCACTGGAGTCTGTTCCTAGCAATTACAGTGTATTGGACTGAAGAGGATCTACTGTTCTTGTCAGTTTCCTAAGCAGAGTTGAACTAGATATAGCCCGTGTGTGTAGGAAGCACAGTTCTTTTTTTCTGAGCAAGCTCACTGTTTTGGCCCTATAGGAAACACAGTAGAGTAGAAGAGTGCTCTTTTCTCAAAAGCAGAGTGTGTTTCTTGTAAGGCGAGCTAGCGTTTGTTTCCCAGTCCTAAATGGAGTGGAATCACATGCAGTTTTTGGTCCTACAAGCAAGAGTTGTTTTCTGGTAAGGAAAGTCATTATTGTGCTCCCATTGCCACACACATTGCAAATAGGACTCGCGTCTGTTCGCAGCAAGTACAGTGTATTGCACTGAAGAGGATCTACTGTTCTTGTCAGTTTCCTAAGCGGAGTTGTACTAGATATAGCCCGTGTGTGTAGGAAGCACAGGTCTTTTGTTTTGAGCAATCAGACTGTTCGGACCACATAGGAAACACAGTAGAGTAGAAAAGTGCTCTTTTCTCAAAAGTAGAGTGTGTTTCTTTTAAGGCTAGCTATTGTTTGTTTCCCTGTCCTAAATGGAGTTGAATCCCATGCAGTTTCTGGTCCTATGAGCAAGAGTTGTTTTCTGGTATCAAGAGTCACTATTGTGCTCCCATTGACATACACAGGGCAAATAGCACTGGCGTCTGTTCCCAGCATGTACAGTGTATTGGACGGAAGAGGATCTACTGTTCTTGTCAGTTTCCTAAGCAGAATTGAACTAGTTATGGCCGGGTGTGTAGGAAGCACATTTCTTTTCTTCTGAGCAAGCTCACTGTTCGGACCCCATAGGAAATACAGTAGAGTGGGAGATTGCCCTTTTCTCAAAAGCATAGTGTGTTTTTTGTAAGGCAAGCTAGCTTTTGTTTCTCAGTCCTAAATGGAGTTGAATCACATGCAGTTTCTGGTCCTACGAGCAAGAGTTGTTTTCTCGTAAGAAGAGTCACTAGTGGGCTCCCATTGTCATACACAGGGCATATAGCACTGGCATCTGTTCCCAGCATGTACAGTGTATTGGACTTAAGAGGATCTACTGTTCTTGTCAGTTTCCTAAGCAGAATTGATCTAGATATGGCCCGTGTGTGTAGGAAGCACAGTTCTTTTGTTCTGAGCAAGCTCACTGTTCTGGCCCTATAGGAAACACAGTAGAGTAGAAGAGTGCTCTTTTCTCAAAAGCAGAGTGTGTTTCTTGTAAGGCGAGCTAGCGTTTGTTTCCCAGTCCTAAATGTAGTTGAATCCCATGCAGTATTTCGTCCTATGAGCAAAAGTTGTTTTCTGGTAAGAAGAGTCACTATTGCGCTCCCATTGCCATACACTGTGCAAATAGCACTCGCGTCTGTTCCCAGGAAGTAATGTGCATTTGACTGAACAGGAGCTACAGTTCTTGTAAGTTTCCTAAGCAGAGTTGAACTAGATATGGCCGTGTGTGTAGGAAACACAGTTCTTTTGTTCTGAGCAAGCTCACTGTTCGGACCCCATAGGAAACACATTAGAGTAGAAGAGTGCTCTTTCCTAAAAAGCAGAGTTTGTTTCTTGTAAGGCGAGCTAGCGTTTGTTTCCCAGTCCTAAATGGAGTTGAATCCCATGCAGTTTCTGGTCCTAAGAGCAAGAGGTGTTTTCTGGTAAGAAGAGTCACTATTACGCTCCCATTGCCATAAACAGTGCAAATAGCACTCGCGTCTGTTCCCAGGAAGTACAGTGTATTGGACTGAAGAGGAGCTACTGGTCTTGTCAGTTTCCTAAGCGGAGTTGAACTAGATATGGTTCGTGTGCGTAGGAAGCACAGTTCTTTTGTTCAGAGCAAGCTCACTGTTAGGACCCCATAGGAAACACTTTAGAGTAGAAGAGGGCTCTTTTCTCAAAAGCAGAGTGTGGTTCTTGTAAGGCGAGCTAGCGTTTGTTTCCCAGTCTGAAATGGAGTTGAATCCCATGCAGTTTCTGGTCCTACGAGCAAGAGTTGTTTTCTGGTAAGAAGAGTCTCTATTGGGCTCCCATTGGCATGTACAGTACAAATAGCACTCGTGTCTGTTCCCAGCAAGTACAGTGTATTGGACTGAATAGAAGCTACTGTTCTTGTCAATTTCCTAAGCAGAATTGAACTAGATATGGCCCGTGTGTGTAGGAAGCACAGTTCTTTTGTTCTCAGCAAGCTCACTGGTCGGATCCCATAGGAAACACTGTAGAGTAGAAGAGTGCTCTTTTCTCAAAAGCAGAGTGTGTTTCTTGTAAGGTGAGCTAGTATTTGTTTCCCAGTCAGAAATGGATTTGAATCCCATGCAGTTTCTGGTCCTACGAGCAAGAGTTGTTTTCTGGTAAGAAGAGTCACTATTGCGCTCCCATTGTCATACACAGGGCAAATAGCACTCGCGTCTGTTCCCAGCAAGTACAGTGTATTGGACTGAAGAGGATCTACTATTCTTGTCAGTTTTTTAAGCAGAATTGAACTAGATATGACCGTGGGTGTAGGAAGCACAGTTCTTTTGTTCTGAGCAAGCTCACTGTTTTGGCCCTATAGGAAACACAATAGAGTAGAAGAGTGCTCTTTTCTCAAAAGCAGAGTGTGTTTCTTGTAAGGCGAGATAGAGTTTGTTTCCCAGTCCTAAATGGAGTTGAATCACATGTAGTTTTTGTTCCTACGAGCAAGAGATGTTTTCTGATAAGAAGAGTCACTATTGCGCTCCCATTGCCATACACTGTACAAATAGCACTCGCGTCTGTTCGCAGCAAGTACAGTGTATTGGACTGAAGATGAGCTACTGTTCTTGTCAGTTTCCTAAGCAGAGTTGAACTAGATATGGCCCCTGTGTGTAGGAAGCACACAGTTCTTTTGTTCTGAGCAAGCACACTGTTCAGACCCCATAGGAAACACAGTAGAGTAGAAGAGTGCTGTTTTCTCAAAAGCAGAGTGTGTTTCTTGTAGGGTGAGCTAGCATTTGTTTTCCAGTTCTAAATGGAGTTGAATCCCATGCAGTTTCGGATCCTACGTGCAAGAGTTGTTTTCTGGTAAGAAGAGTCTCTATTGCGCTCCCATTATCATACACAGGGCAAATAGCACTGGCGTCTGTTCCCAGCATGTACAGTGTATTGCACTGAAGAGGATCTACTGTTCTTGTCAGTTTCCTAAGCGGAGTTGTACTAGATATAGCCCGTGTGTGTAGGAAGCACAGGTCTTTTGTTTTGAGCAAGCAGACTGTTCGGACCACATAGGAAACACAGTAGAGTAGAAGAGTGCTCTTTTCTCAAAAGCAGAGTGTGTTTCTTGTAAGGCAGGCTAGCATTTGTTTCCCAGTCCTAAATGGAGTTGAATCACATGCAGTTTCTGGTCCTACGAGCAAGAGTTGTTTTCTGGTAAGAAGAGTCAGTATTTGCTCCCATTGTCATACACAGGGCAAATAGCACTGGCGTCTGTTCCCAGCATGTACACTGTATTGGACTGAAGAGGATCTACTGTTCTTGTTATTTTCCTAAGCAGAGTTGAACTAGATATTGCCGTGTGTGTAGGAAGCACAGTTCTTTTGTTCTGAGCAAGCTCACTGTTCTGGCCATATAGGAAACACATTAGAGTAGAATAGTGCTCTTTTCTCAAAAGCAGAGTGTGTTTCTTTTAAGGCTAGCTATTGTTTGTTTCCCAGTCCTAAATGGAGTTGAATCCCAGGCAGTTTCTGGTCCTATGAGCAAGAGTTGATTTCTGGTATCAAGAGTCACTATTGTGCTCCCATTGACATACACAGGGCAAATAGCATTGGCGTCTGTTCCCAGCATGTACAGTGTATTGGACGGAAGAGGATCTACTGTTCTTGTCAGTTTCCTAAGCAGAATTGAACTAGTTATGGCCGGGTGTGTAGGAAGCACATTTCTTTTCTTCTGAGCAAGCTCACTGTTCGGACCCCATAGGAAATACAGTAGAGTGGGAGATTGCCCTTTTCTCAAAAGCAGAGTGTGTTTTTTGTAAGGCAAGCTAGCGTTTGTTTCTCAGTCCTAAATGGAGTTGAATCACATGCAGTTTCTTGTCCTACGAGCAAGAGTTGTTTTCTCGTAAGAAGAGTCACTAGTGCGCTCCCATTGTCATACACAGGGCATATAGCACTGGCATCTGTTCCCAGCATGTACAGTGTATTGGACGGAAGAGGATCTACTGTTCTTGTCAGTTTCCTAAGCAGAATTGATCTAGATATGGCCCGTGTGTGTAGGAAGCACAGTACTTTTGTTCTGAGCAAGCTCACTGTTCTGGCCCTATAGGAAACACAGTAGAGTAGAAGAGTGCTCTTTTCTCAAAAGCAGAGTGTGTTTCTTGTAAGGCGAGCTAGCGTTTGTTTCCCAGTCCTAAATGTAGTTGAATCCCATGCAGTATTTCGTCCTATGAGCAAAAGTTGTTTTCTGGTAAGAAGAGTCACTATTGCGCTCCCATTGCCATACACAGTGCAAATAGCACTCGCGTCTGTTCCCAGGAAGTAATGTGCATTTGACTGAACAGGAGCTACTGTTCTTGTAAGTTTCCTAAGCAGAGTTGAACTAGATATGGCCGTGTGTGTAGGAAACACAGTTCTTTTGTTCTGAGCAAGCTCACTGTTCGGACCCCATAGGAAACACATTAGAGTAGAAGAGTGCTCTTTCCTAAAAAGCAGAGTTTGTTTCTTGTAAGGCGAGCTAGCGTTTGTTTCCCAGTCCTAAATGGAGTTGAATCACATGCAGTTTCTGGTCCTACGAGCAATAGTTGTTTTCTGATAAGAAGAGTCACTATTGTGTTCCCATTGTCATAGAAAAAGCAAATAGCACTGTCGTCTGTTCCCAGCATGTACAGTGTATTGGACTGAAGAGGATCTACTGTTCTTGTCAGTTTCCTAAGCAGAATTGAACTAGATAAGGCCGTGTGTGTAGGAAGCACAGTTCTTTTGTTCTGAGCAAGCTCACTCTTCTGGCCCTATAGGAAACACAGTAGAGTAGAAGAGTGCTCTTTTCTCAAAAGCAGAGTGTGTTTCTTGTAAGGCGAGGTAGCGTTTGTTTTCCAGTCTTAAATGGGAGTGGAATCACATGCAGTTTCTGGTCCTACGAGCAAGAATTGTTTTCTGGTAAGAAGAGTCACTACTGTGCTCCCTCTGTCATACACAGGGCAAATAGCACTGGAGTCTGTTCCTAGCAATTACAGTGTATTGGACTGAAGAGGATCTACTGTTCTTGTCAGTTTCCTAAGCAGAGTTGAACTAGATATAGCCCGTGTGTGTAGGAAGCACAGTTCTTTTTTTCTGAGCAAGCTCACTGTTTTGGCCCTATAGGAAACACAGTAGAGTAGAAGAGTGCTCTTTTCTCAAAAGCAGAGTGTGTTTCTTGTAAGGCGAGCTAGCGTTTGTTTCCCAGTCCTAAATGGAGTGGAATCACATGCAGTTTTTGGTCCTACAAGCAAGAGTTGTTTTCTGGTAAGGAAAGTCATTATTGTGCTCCCATTGCCACACACATTGCAAATAGGACTCGCGTCTGTTCGCAGCAAGTACAGTGTATTGGACTGAAGATGAGCTACTGTTCTTGTCAGTTTCCTAAGCAGAGTTGAACTAGATATGGCCCCTGTGTGTAGGAAGCACACAGTTCTTTTGTTCTGAGCAAGCACACTGTTCAGACCCCATAGGAAACACAGTAGAGTAGAAGAGTGCTGTTTTCTCAAAAGCAGAGTGTGTTTCTTGTAAGGTGAGCTAGCATTTGTTTCCCAGTCCGAAATGGAGTTGAATCCCATGCAGTTTCGGATCCTACGAGCAAGAGTTGTTTTCTGGTAAGAAGAGTATCTATTGCGCTCCCATTATCATACACAGGGCAAATTGCACTGGCGTCTGTTCCCAGCATGTACAGTGTATTGCACTGAAGAGGATCTACTGTTCTTGTCAGTTTCCTAAGCGGAGTTGTACTAGATATAGCCCGTGTGTGTAGGAAGCACAGGTCTTTTGTTTTGAGCAATCAGACTGTTCGGACCACATAGGAAACACAGTAGAGTAGAAAAGTGCTCTTTTCTCAAAAGTAGAGTGTGTTTCTTTTAAGGCTAGCTATTGTTTGTTTCCCTGTCCTAAATGGAGTTGAATCCCATGCAGTTTCTGGTCCTATGAGCAAGAGTTGTTTTCTGGTATCAAGAGTCACTATTGTGCTCCCATTGACATACACAGGGCAAATAGCACTGGCGTCTGTTCCCAGCATGTACAGTGTATTGGACGGAAGAGGATCTACTGTTCTTGTCAGTTTCCTAAGCAGAATTGAACTAGTTATGGCCGGGTGTGTAGGAAGCACATTTCTTTTCTTCTGAGCAAGCTCACTGTTCGGACCCCATAGGAAATACAGTAGAGTGGGAGATTGCCCTTTTCTCAAAAGCATAGTGTGTTTTTTGTAAGGCAAGCTAGCTTTTGTTTCTCAGTCCTAAATGGAGTTGAATCACATGCAGTTTCTGGTCCTACGAGCAAGAGTTGTTTTCTCGTAAGAAGAGTCACTAGTGGGCTCCCATTGTCATACACAGGGCATATAGCACTGGCATCTGTTCCCAGCATGTACAGTGTATTGGACTGAAGAGGATCTACTGTTCTTGTCAGTTTCCTAAGCAGAATTGATCTAGATATGGCCCGTGTGTGTAGGAAGCACAGTTCTTTTGTTCTGAGCAAGCTCACTGTTCTGGCCCTATAGGAAACACAGTAGAGTAGAAGAGTGCTCTTTTCTCAAAAGCAGAGTGTGTTTCTTGTAAGGCGAGCTAGCGTTTGTTTCCCAGTCCTAAATGTAGTTGAATCCCATGCAGTATTTCGTCCTATGAGCAAAAGTTGTTTTCTGGTAAGAAGAGTCACTATTGCGCTCCCATTGCCATACACTGTGCAAATAGCACTCGCGTCTGTTCCCAGGAAGTAATGTGCATTTGACTGAACAGGAGCTACAGTTCTTGTAAGTTTCCTAAGCAGAGTTGAACTAGATATGGCCGTGTGTGTAGGAAACACAGTTCTTTTGTTCTGAGCAAGCTCACTGTTCGGACCCCATAGGAAACACATTAGAGTAGAAGAGTGCTCTTTCCTAAAAAGCAGAGTTTGTTTCTTGTAAGGCGAGCTAGCGTTTGTTTCCCAGTCCTAAATGGAGTTGAATCACATGCAGTTTCTGGTCCTACGAGCAATAGTTGTTTTCTGGTAAGGAAAGTCATTATTGTGCTCCCATTGCCACACACATTGCAAATAGGACTCGCGTCTGTTCCCATCAAGTACAGTGTATTGGACTGAAGAGGAGCTACTGTTCTTGTCAGTTTCCTAAGCAGAGTTGATCTAGATATGGCCCGTGTGTGTAGCAAGCACAGTTCTTTTGTTCTGAGCAAGCTCGCTGTTCAGACCCAATAGGAAACACCGTAGAGTAGAAGAGTGCCCTTTTCTCAAAAGCATAGTGTGTTTCTTGTAAGGCGAGGTAGGGTTTGTTTCCCTGTCCTAAATGGATTTGAATCACATGCAGTTTCTGGTCCTACGAGCAAGAGTTGTTTTCTGGTAAGAAGAGTCACTATTGCGCTCCCATTGTCATATACAGGGCAAATAGCACTGGCGTCTGTTCCTAGCATGTACAGTGTATTGCACTGAAGAGGATCTACTGTTCTTGTCAGTTTCCTAAGCAGAATTGAAATAGATATGGCCGTGTGTGTAGGAAGCACAGTTCTTTTGTTCTGAAATGCTCACTGTTCTGGCCCTGTAGGAAACACAGTAGAGTAGAAGTGTGATCGTTTCTCAAAAGCAGATTGTGTTTCTTGTAAGACGAGCTAGCATTTGTTTCCCAGTTCTAAATGGAGTTGAATCACATGCAGTTTCTGGTCCTATGAGCAAGAGCTGTTTTCTGGTAAGAAGAGTCACTATTGTGCTCCCATTGTCATACACAGTGCAAATAGCACTGGCGTCTGTTCCAAGCATGTACAGTGTACTGGACTGAAGAGGAGCTACTGTTCTTGTCAGTTTCCTAAGCAGAGTTGAACTAGATATGGCCGTGTGTGTAGGAAGCACAGTTCTTTTGTTCTGAGCAAGCTCACTGTTCGGAACCCATAGGAAAGACAGTAGAGTAGAAGAGTGCTCTTTTCTCAAAAGCAGAGTGTGTTTCTTGTAATGAGAGCTAGCATTTGTTTCCCAGTCCTAAATGGGAGTTGAATCACATGCAGTTTCTGGTCCTACGAGAAAGAATTGTTTTATGATAAGAAGAGTCACTATTGTGCTCCCACTGTCATACACAGGGCAAAAAGCACTCGCGTCTGTTCCCAGCAAGTACAGTGTATTGGAATGAAGAGGAGCTACTGTTCTTGTCAATTTCCTAAGCAGAGTTGAACTAGATATATCCCGTGTGTAGGAAGCACAGTTCTTTTTTTCTGAGCAAGCTCACTCTTTTGGCCATATAGGAAAAACAGTAGAGTAGAAGAGTGCTCTTTCTCAAAAGCAGAGTGTGTTTCTTGTAAGGCAAGCTAGCATTTGTTTCCCAGTCCTAAATGGAGTTGAATCACATGCAGTTTTTGGTCCCACGAGAAGAGTTGTTTTCTCTTAAGAAAAGTCACTATTCGCTCCCTTTCTCATACACAGAACAAATAGCACACGTGTCTTTTCCTAGCATGTACAGTGTATTGGACTGAAAAGGATCTACTGTTCTTGTCAGTTTCCTAAGCAGTGCAAATAGATATGGCCCCTGTGTGTAGGAAGCACAGTTCTTTTGTTCTGAGCAAGCTCACTTTTCGGACCCCATAGGAAACACATTAGAGTAGAAGAGTGCTCTTTTCTAAAAAGCAGAGTGTGTTTCTTGTAAGGAGAGCTTGCGTTTGTTTCCCAGTCCTAAATGGAGTTGAATCACATGCAGTTTCTGGTCCTATGAGCAAGAGCTGTTTTCTGGTAAGAAGAGTCACTATTGTGCTCCCATTGTCATACACAGTGCAAATAGCACTGGCGTCTGTTCCCAGCATGTACAGTGTATTGGATTGAAGGGGATCTACTGTTCTGGTCAATTTCCTAAACAGAATTGAACTAGATATGGCCGTGTGTGTAGGAAGCACAGAATTTTTGTTCTGAGCCAGCTCACTGTTTTGGCCCTATAGGAAACATAGCAGAGTAGAAGAGTGTTCTTTTCTCAAAAGTAGAGTGTGTTTCTTGTAAGGCGAGCTAGCGTTTGTTTTCCAGTCCTAAATGGAGTTGAATCACATGCAGTTGTTTGTCCCACGAGTAAGAGTTTTTTTCTGGTAAGGAAAGTCACTATTGTGCTCCCATTGCCATACACAGTGCAAATAGCACTCGCGTCTGTTCCCAGCAAGTACAGTGTATTGGACAGAAGTGGAGCTACTGTTCTTGTCAGTTTCCTAAGCAGAGTTAAACTATATATGGCCCGTGTGTGTAGGAAGCACAGTTCTTTTGTTCTGAGCAAGCTCACTGTTCGGACCACATAGAAAACACAGTAGAGTAGAAGAGTGCTCTTTTCCCAAAAGCAGAGTGTGTTTCTTGTAAGGCGAGCTAGTGTTTGTTTCCCATTCCTCAATGGGAGTTGTATCACATGCAGTTTCTGGTCCTACGAGCAAGAGTTGCTTTCTGGGAAGAAGAGTCACTATTGGCTCCCACGGTCATACACAGGGCAAATAGCACTGGCGTCTGTTCCCAGCATGTACAGTGTATTGGACTGAAGAGGAGCTACTGTTCTTGTCAGTTTCCTAGAGCAGAGTTGAACTAGATATGGCCGTGTGTGTAGGAAGCACAGTTCTTTTGTTCTGAGCAAGCTCACTGTTCGGAACCCATAGGAAACACAGTAGAGTAGAAGAGTGCTCTTTTTTCATAAGCAGTGTGTGTTTCTTGTAATGCTAGCTAGCGTTTGTTTCCCAGTCCTAAATGGGAGTTGAATCACATTCAGTTTCTGGTCCTACGAGCAAGAATTGTTTTCTGGTAAGAAGAGTCACTATTGTGCTCCCACTCTCATACACAGGGCAAATAGCACTGGCGTCTGTTCCCAGCAAATACAGTGTATTGGACTGAAGAGGAGCTACTGTTCTTTTCAGTTTCCTAAGGAGAGTTGAACTAGATATAGCCCGTGTGTTTAGGAAGCACAGTTCTTTTTTTCTGAGCAAACTTACTGTTTTGGCCCTATAGGAAACACAGTAGAGTAGAAGAGTGCTCTTTTCTCAAAAGCAGAGTGTGTTTCTTGTAAGGCGAGCCATCGTTTGTTTCCCAGTCCTAAATGGAGTTGAATCACATGCAGTTTTTGGTCCTACAAGCAAGAGTTGTTTTCTGGTAAGGAAAGTCACTATTGTGCTCCCATTGTCACACACAGTGCAAATAGGACTTGCGTCTGTTCCCATCAAGTACAGTGTATTGGACTGAAGAGGAGCTACTGTTCTTGTCAGATTCCTAAGCAGAGTTGAACTAGATATGGCCCGTGTGTGTAGGAAGCACAGTTTTTTTGTTCTGAGCAAGCTCACTTTTCGAACCCCATAGGAAACACATTAGATTGAAGAGTGCTATTTTCTAAAAAGCAGAGTGTGTTTCTTGTAAGGCGAGCTAGTCCTTTTCCCAGTTTGTTTGTTTCCCAGTACTAAATGGAGTTGAATCACATGCAGTTTCTGGTCCTACGAGCAAGAGCTGTTTTCTGGTAAGAAGAGTCACTATTGTGCTCCCATAATCATACACAGTGCAAATAGCACTGTCGTCTGTTCCCAGCATGTACAGTGTATTGGACTGAAGAGGAGCTACTGTTCTTTTCAGTTTCCTAAGCAGAGTTGAACTAGATATAGCCCGTGTGTTTAGGAAGCACAGTTCTTTGTTTCTGAGCAAGCTCACTGTTTTGGCCCTATAGGAAACACAGTAGAGTAGAAGAGTGCTCTTTTCTCAAAAGCAGAGTGTGTTTCTTGTAAGGCGAGCTAGCCTTTGTTTCCCAGTCCTAAATGGAGTTGAATCACATGCAGTTTTTGGTCCTACAAGCAAGAGTTGTTTTCTGGTAAGGAAAGTCACTATTGTGCTCCCATTGCCACACACAGTGCAAATAGGACTTGCGTCTGTTCCCATCAAGTACAGTGTATTGGACTGAAGAGGAGCTACTGTTCTTGTCAGTTTCCTAAGCAGAGTTGAACTAGATATGGCCCGTGTGTGTAGGAAGCACAGTTCTTTTGTTCTGAACCATCTCCCTGTTCGGACCAAATAGGAAACACATTAGAGTAGAAGAGTGCTCTTTTCTAAAAAGTAGAGTGTGTTTCTTGTAAGGAGGGCTTGCGTTTGTTTCCCAGTCCTAAATGGAGTTGAATCACATGCATATTCTGGTCCTACGAGCAAGCGTTATATTCTGGTAAGAAGAGTCACTATTGTGCTCCCACTGTCATACACAGGGCAAATAGCACTGGCGTCTCTTCCCAGCATGTACAGTGTATTGGACTGAAGAGGAGCTACTGTTCTTGTCAGTTTCCTAAGCAGAGTTGAACTAGATATGGCCGTGTGTGTAGGAAGCACAGTTCTTTTGTTCTGAGCAAGCTCACTGTTCGGACCCCATAGGAAACACAGTAGAGTAGAAGAGTGCTCTTTTCTCAAAAGCAGAGTGTGTTTCTTGTAAGGCGAGCTAGGGTTTGTTTCCCAGTCCTAAATAGAGTTGAATCCCATGCAGTTTCTGGTCCTACGAGCAAGAGTTGTTTTCTGGTAAGAAGAGTCACTATTGCGCTCCCATTGGCATACAGAGGGCAAATAGCACTGGCGTATGTTCCCAGCATATACAGTGTATTGGACTGAAGAGGATCTACTGTTCTTGTCAGTTTCCTAAGCAGAATTGAACTAGATATAGCCGTGTGTGTATGAAGCACAGTTCTTTTGTTTGAGCACGCTCACTCTTTTGGCCCTATAGGAAACACATTAGAGTAGAAGAGTGCTCTTTTCTCAAAAGCAGAGTGTGTTTCTTGTAAGGCGAGCTAGCGTTTGTTTCCCAGTCCTAAATGAAGTTGAATCACATGCAGTTTTTGTTCCCACGAGCAAGAGTTGTTTTCTGGTAAGAAGAGTCACTATTGCGCTCCCATTGTCATACACAGGGCAAATAGCACTGGCGTCTGTTCCCAGTATGTACACTTTATTTTACTGAAGAGGATCTACTGTTCTTGTCAGTTTCCTAAGCAGAGTTGAACTAGATATGGCCGTGTGTGTAGGAAGAACAGTTCTTTTCTTCTGAGCAAGCTCACTGTTCGGACACCATAGGAAATACAGTAGAGTGGAAGAGTGCCCTTTTTCAAAAGCAGAGTGTGTTTCTTGTAAGGCGAGGAAGCCTTTGTTTCTCAATCCTAAATGGAGTTGAATCACATGCAGTTTCTGGTCCTACGAGCAAGAGTTGTTTTCTGGTAAGGAGAGTCAGTAGTGTGCTCTCATTGTCATTCACAGGGCATATAGCACTGGCATCTGTTCCCAGCATGTACAGTGTATTGGCCTTAAGAGGATCTACTGTTCTTGTCAGTTTCCTAAGCAGAATTGATCTAGGTATGGCGCGTGTGTGTAGGAAGCACAGTTCTTTTGTTCTGAGCTAGCTCACTGTTCTGGCCCTGTAGGAAACACAGCAGAGTAGAAGAGTGCTCTTTTCTCAAAAGCAGAGTGTGTTTCTTGTAAGGCGAGCTAGCGTTTGTTTCCAAGTCTTAAATGGAGTTGAATCACATGCAAATCTGGTCCTATGAGCAATAGTTGTTTTCTGGTAAGAAGAGTCATTATTGTGCTCCCATTGTCATACAAAAAGCAAATAGCACTGTCTTCTGTTGCCAGCATGTACAGTGTATTGGACTGAAGAGGATCTACTGTTCTTGTCAGTTTCCTAAGCAGAATTGAACTAGATATGGCCGTGTGTGTAGGAAGCACAGTTCTTTTGTTCTGAGCAAGCTCACTGTTCTGGCCCTATAGTAAACACAGTAGAGTAGAAGAGTGCTCTTTTCTCAAAAGCAGAGTGTGTTTCTTGTAAGGCGAGCTAGCGTTTGTTTTCCAGTCCTAAATGGAGTTGAATCACATGCAGTTGTTGGTCCCACGAGCAAGAGTTGTTTTCTGGTAAGGAAAGTCACTATTGTGCTCCCATTGCCATGCACAGTGCAAAGAGCACTCGCGTCTGATCCCAGCAAGTACAGTGTATTGTACTGAATAGGAGGTATTGTTCTTGTCAGTTTCCTAAGCATAGTTGAACTAGATATGCACCGTGTATGTAGGAAGCACAGTTCTTTTGTTCTGAGCAAGCTCACTGTTCGGACCCCATAGGAAACACAGTAGAGTAGAAGAGTGCTCTTTTCTCAAAAGCAGAGTTTGTTTCTTGTAAGACGCACTAGCGTTTGTTTCCTAGTCCTAAATGTAGTTGAATCCCATGCAGTTTTTCGTCCTATGATCAAGAGTTGTTTTCTGGTAAGAAGAGTCACTATAGCGCTCCAATTGCCATACACACTGCAAATAACACTCGCCTCTGTTCCCAGCAAGTAATGTGTATTGGACTGAAGAGGAGCTACTGTTCTTGTCAGATTCCTAAGCAGAGTTGAACTAGATATGGCCCGTGTGTGTAGGAAGCACAGTTCTTTTGTTCTGAGCAAGCTCACTTTTCGAACCCCATAGGAAACACATTAGATTGAAGAGTGCTCTTTTCTAAAAAGCAGAGTGTGCTTCTTGTAAGGCGAGCTAGCGTTTGTTTCCCAGTCCTAAATGGAGTTGAATCACATGCAGTTTCTGGTCCTACGAGCAAGAGCTGTTTTCTGGTAAGAAGAGTCACTATTGTGCTCCCATAGTCATACACAGTGCAAATAGCACTGTCGTCTGTTCCCAGCATGTACAGTGTATTGGACTGAAGGGGATCTACTGTTCTTGTCAGTTTCCTAAGCAGAATTGAACTACATATGGCCGTGTGTGTAGGAAGCACAGTTTTTTTGTTCTGAGAAAGCTCACTGTTTAGGCCCTATAGGAAACACAGCAGAGTAGAAGATGTTCTTTTCTCAAAAGTAGAGTGTGTTTCTTGTAAGGCGAGCTAGCGTTTGTTTTCCAGTCCTAAATGGAGTTGAATCACATGCAGTTGTTTGTCCCACGTGTAAGAGTTGTTTTCTGGTAAGGAAAGTCACTATTGTGCTCCCATTGCCATACACAGTGCAAATAGCACTCGCGTCTGTTCCCAGCAAGTACAGTGTATTGCACTGAAGAGGAGCTACTGTTCTTGTCAGTTTCCTAAGCACAGTTAAACTGTATATGGCACGTGTGTGTAGGAAGCACAGTTCTTTTGTTCTGAGCAAGCTCACTGTTCGGACGCCATAGGAAACACAGTAGAGTAGAAGGGTGCTCTCTTCTCAAAAGCAGAGTCTGTTTCTTGTAAGGCGAGCTAGCGTTTGTTTCCCAGTCCTAAATGGGAGTTGAATCACATGCAGTTTCTGGTCCTACGAACAAGAGTTGTTTTCTGGTAAGAAGAGTCACTATTGCGCTCCCACACTCATACACAGGGCAAATAGCACTGGCGTCTGTTCCCAGCATGTACAGTGTATTGGACTGAAGATGATCTACTGTTCTTGTCAGTTTCCTAAGCAGAGTTGAAATAGATATGGCCGTGTGTGTAGGAAGCACAGTTCTTTTGTTCTGAGCAAGCTCACGTTTCGGAACCCATAGGAAACACAGTAGAGTAGAAGAATGCTCTTTTCTCAAAAGCAGAGTGTGTTTCTTGTAATGCTAGCTAGCGTTTGTTTCCCAGTCCTAAATGGGAGTTGAATCACATGCAGATTCTGGTCCTACGAGCAAGAATTGTTTTCTGGTAAGAAGAGTCACTATTGTGCTCCCACTCTCATACACAGGGCAAATAGCACTGGCGTCTGTTCCCAGCAAATACAGTGTATTGGACTGAAGAGGAGCTACTGTTCTTTTCAGTTTCCTAAGCAGAGTTGTACTAGATATAGCCCGTGTGTTTAGGAAGCACAGTTCTTTTTTTCTGAGCAAGCTCACTGTTTTGGCCCTATAGGAAACACAGTAGAGTAGAAGAGTGCTCTTTTCTCAAAAGCAGAGTGTGTTTCTTGTAAGGCGAGCTAGCGTTTGTTTCCCAGTCCTAAATGGAGTTGAATCACATGCAGTTTTTGGTCCTACAAGCAAGAGTTGTTTTCTGGTGAGGAAAGTCACTATTGTGCTCCCATTGCCACACACAGTGCAAATAGGACTTGCGTCTGTTCCCATCAAGTACAGTGTATTGGACTGAAGAGGAGCTACTGTTCTTGTCAGATTCCTAAGCAGAGTTGAACTAGATATGGCCCGTGTGTGTAGGAAGCACAGTTCTTTTGTTCTGAGCAAGCTCACTTTTCGAACCCCATATGAAACACATTAGATTGAAGAGTTCTCTTTTCTAAAAAGCAGAGTGTGTTTCTTGTAAGGCGAGCTAGCGTTTGTTTCCCAGTCCTAAATGGAGTTGAATCACATGCAGTTTCTGGTCCTACGAGCAAGAGCTGTTCTCTGGTAAGAAGAGTCACTATTGTGCTCCCATAGTCATACACAGTGCAAATAGCACTGTCGTCTGTTCCCAGCATGTACAGTGTATTGGACTGAAGGGGATCTACTGTTCTTGTCAGTTTCCTAAGCAGAATTGAACTAGATATGGCCGTGTGTGTAGAAAGCACAGTTTTTTTGTTCTGAGCAAGCTCACTGTTTAGGCCCTTTAGGAAACACAGCAGAGTAGAAGATGTTCTTTTCTCAAAAGTAGAGTGTGTTTCTTGTAAGGCGAGCTAGCGTTAGTTTTCCAGTCCTAAATGGAGTTGAATCACATGCAGTTGTTTGTCCCACGTGTAAGAGTTGTTTTCTGGTAAGGAAAGTCACTATTGTGCTCCCATTGCCATACACAGTGCAAAAAGCACTCGCGTCTGTTCCCAGCAAGTACAGTGTATTGCACTGAAGAGGAGCTACTGTTCTTGTCAGTTTCCTAAGCAGAGTTGAACTAGATATGGCCCGTGTGTGTAGGAAGCACAGTTCTTTTGTTCTGAGCCATCACACTGTTCGGACCGAATAGGAAACACAGTAGAGTAGAAGAGTGCCCTTTTCTCAAAAGCATTGTGTATTTCTTGTAAGGCGAGCTAGGGTTTGTTTCCCTGTCCTAAATGGATTTGAATCACATGCAGTTTCTGGTCCACCGAGCAAGAGTTGTTTTCTGGTAAGAAGAGTCACTATTGCGCTCTCATTGTCATACACGGGGCAAATAGCACTGGCGTCTGTTCCCAGCATGTACAGTGTATTGGACTGAAGATGATCTACTGTTCTTGTCAGTTTCCTAAGCAGAGTTGATCTAGATATGGACCGTGTGTGTAGGAAGCACAGTTCTTTTGTTCTGAGCAAGCTCACTGTTCGGACCCCATAGGAAACACAGTAGAGTAGAAGAGTGCTCTTTTCTCAAAAGTAGAGTGTGTTTCTTGTAAGACGCACTAGCGTTTGTTTCCCAGTCCTAAATGTAGTTGAATCCCATGCAGTTTTTCGTCCTATGATCAAGAGTTGTTTTCTGGTAAGAAGAGTCACTATAGCGCTCCAATTGCCATACACACTGCAAATAGCACTCGGGTCTGTTCCCAGCAAGTAATGTGTATTGGACTGAAGAGGAGCTACTGTTCTTGTCAGACTCCTGAGCAGAGTTGAACTATATATGGACCGTGTGTGTAGGAAGCACAGTTCTTTTGTTCTGAGCAAGCTCACTGTTCGGACCCCATAGGAAACACAGTAGAGTAGAAGAGTGCTCTTTTCTCAAAAGCAGAGTGTGTTTCTTGTAAGACGCACTAGCGTTTGTTTCCCAGTCCTAAATGTAGTTGAATCCCATGCAGTTTTTCGTCCTATGAGCAAGAGTTGTTTTCTGGTAAGAAGAGTCACTATAGCGCTCCAATTGCCATACACACTGCAAATAGCACTGGCGTCTGTTCCCAGCAAGTAATGTGTATTGTACTGAAGAGGAGCTACTGTTCTTGTCAGATTCCTAAGCAGAGTTGAACTAGATATGGCCCGTGTGTGTAGGAAGCACAGTTATTTTGTTCTGAGCAAGCTCACTTTTCGAACCCCAGAGGAAACACATTAGATTGAAGAGTGCTCTTTTCTAAAAAGCAGAGTGTGTTTCTTGTAAGGCGAGCTAGCGTTTGTTTCCCAGTCCTAAATGGAGTTGAATCACATGCAGTTTCTGGTCCTACGAGCAAGAGCTGTTTTCTGGTAAGAAGAGTCACTATTGTGCTCCCATTGTCATACACAGTGCAAATAGCACTGTCGTGTGTTCCCAGCATGTACAGTGTATTGCACTGAAGGGGATCTACTGTTCTTGTCAGTTTCCTAAGCAGAATTGAACTAGATATGGCCGTGTGTGTAGGAAGCACAGTTTTTTTGTTCTGAGCAAGCTCACTGTTTTGGCCCTATAGGAAACACAGCAGAGTAGAAGATGTTCTTTTCTCAAAAGTAGAGTGTGTTTCTTGTAAGGCGAGCTAGCGTTTGTTTCCCAGTCCTAAATGGAATTGAATCACATGCAGTTTCTTGTCCTACAAGCAAGAGCTGTTTTCTGGTAAGAAGAGTCACTATTGTGCTCCCATTGTCATACACAGTGCAAATAGCACTGTCGTCTGTTCCCAGCATGTACAGTGTATTGGACTGAAGGGGATCTACTGTTCTTGTCAGTTTCCTAAGCAGAATTGAACTAGATATGGCCGTGTGTGTAGGAAGCACAGTTTTTTTGTTCTGAGCAAGCTCACTGTTTTGGCCCTATAGGAAACACAGCAGATTAGAAGATGTTCTTTTCTCAAAAGTAGAGTGTGTTTCTTGTAAGGCGAGCTAGCATTTGTTTTCCAGTCCTAAATGGAGTTGAATCACATGCAGTTGTTTGTCCCATGTGTAAGAGTTGTTTTCTGGTAAGGAAAGTCACTATTGTGCTCCCATTGCCATACACAGTGCAAAAAGCACTCGCGTCTGTTCCCAGCAAGTACAGTGTATTGCACTGAAGAGGAGCTAATGTTCTTGTCAGTTTCCTAAGCAGAGTTAAACTATATATGGCACGTGTGTGTAGGAAGCACAGTTCTTTGTTCTGAGCAAGCTCACTGTTTGGACCCCATACGAAACACAGTAGAGTAGAATTGTGCTCTTTTCTCAAAAGCAGAGTGTGTTTCTTGTAAGGCGAGCTAGCGTTTGTTTCCCACTCCTAAATGGGAGTTGAATCACATGCAGTTTCTGGTCCTACCAGCAAGAGTTGTTTTCTGGTAAGAAGAGTCACTATTGCGATCCCACTGTCATACACAGGGCAAATAGCACTGGCGTCTGTTCCCAGCATGTACAGTGTATTGGACTGAAGAGGAGCTACTGTTCTTGTCAGTTTCCTAGAGCAGAGTTGAACTAGATATGGCCGTGTGTGTAGGAAGCACAGTTCTTTTGTTCTGAGCAAGCTCACTGTTCGGAACCCATAGGAAACACAGTAGAGTAGAAGAGTGCTCTTTTCTCAAAAGCAGAGTGTGTTTCTTGTAATGCTAGCTAGCGTTTGTTTCCCAGTCATAAATGGAAGTTGAATCACATGCAGTTTCTGGTCCTACGAGCAAGAATTGTTTTCTGGTAAGAAGAGTCACTATTGTGCTCCCACTCTCATACACAGGGCAAATAGCACTGGCGTCTGTTCCCAGCAAATACAGTGTATTGGACTGAAGAGGAGCTACTGTTCTTTACAGTTTCCTAAGCAGAGTTGAACTAGATATAGCCCATGTGTTTAGGAAGCACAGTTCTTTTTTTCTGAGCAAGCTCACTATTTTGGCCCTATAGGAAACACAGTATAGTAGAAGAGTGCTCTTTTCTCAAAAGCAGAGTGTGTTTCTTGTAAGGCGAGCTAGCGTTTGTTTCCCAGTCCTAAATGGAGTTGAATCACATGCAGTTTTTGGTTCTACAAGCAAGAGTTGTTTTCTGGTAAGGAAAGTCACTATTGTGCTCCCATTGCCACACACAGTGCAAATAGGACTTGCGTCTGTTCTCATCAAGTACAGTGTATTGGACTGAAGAGGAGCTACTGTTCTTGTCAGTTTCCTAAGCAGAGTTGAACTAGATATAGCCCGTGTGTAGGAAGCACAGTTCTTTTGTTCTGAGCAAGCTCACTGTTTGGACCCCATAGGAAACACATTAGAGTAGAAGAGTGCTCTTTTCTAAAAAGCAGAGTCTGTTTCTTGTAAGGAGAGCTTGCGTTTGTTTCCCAGTCCTAATGGAGTTGAATCACATGCAGTTTCTGGTCCTAGGAACAAGAGCTGTTTTCTGGTAAGAAGAGTCACTATTGTGCTCCCATTGTCATACACAGAGCAAATAGCACTGGCGTCTGTTCCCAGCATGTACAGTGTATTGGACTGAAGGGGATCTACTGTTCTTGTCAGTTTCCTAAGCAGAATTGAACTAGATATGGCCGTGTGTGTAGGAAGCACAGTTCTTTTGTTCTGAGCATGCTCACTGTTCTGGCCCTATAGGAAACACAGTAGAGTAGAAGAGTGATCGTTTCTCAAAAGCAGAGTGTGTTTCTTATAAGGCGAGCTAGCGTTTGTTTCCCAGTTCTAAATGGAGTTGAATCACATGCAGTTTCTGGTCCTACGAGCAAGAGTCGTTTTCTGGTAGAAAAGTCACTATTGCGCTCCCATTGCCACACACAGTGCAAATAGCACTGGCGTCTGTTCCCAGCAAGTACAGTGTATTGGACTGAAGAGGAGCTACTGTTCTTGTCAGTTTCCTAAGCAGTGTTGAACTAGATATGGCACGTGTGTGTAGGAAGCACAGTTCTTTTGTTCTGAGCAAGCTCACTTTTCGGACCCCATAGGAAACACTTTAGAGTAGAAGAGTGCTCTTTTCTAAAAAGCATAGTGTGTTTCTTGTGAGGAGAGCTTGCGTTTGTTTCCCAGTCCTAAATTTAGTTGAATCACATGCAGTTTCTGGTCCTACGAGCAAGAGCTGTTTTCTGGTAAGAAGAGTCACTATTGTGCTCCCATTGTCATACACAGTGCAAATAGCACTGGCGTCTGTTCCCAGCATCTACAGTGTATTGGACTGAAGGGGATGTACTGTTCTTGTCAGTTTCATAAACAGAATTGAACTAGATATGGCCCCTGTGTGTAGGAAGCACAGTTTTTTTGTTCTGAGCAAGCTCACTTTTTGGCCCTATAGGAAACACAGTAGAGTAGAAGAGTGCTCTTTTCTCAAAAGCAGAGTGTGTTTCTTGTAAGGCGAGCTAGCGTTTGTTTCCCAGTCCTAAATGGAGTTGAATCACATGCAGTTTTTGGTCCCACGAGCAAGAGTTGTTTTCTGGTAAGGAAAGTCACTATTTGCTCCCTTTCTCATACACAGAGCAAATAGCACACGTGTCTTTTCGCAGCAATTACAGTGTATTGGACTGAAGAGGAGCTACTGTTCTTGTCAGATTCCTAAGCACAGTTGAACTAGATATGGCCGTGTGTGTAGGAAGCACAGTTCTTTTGTTCTGAGCAAGCTCACTGTTCTGGCCAAATAGGAAACACGTTAAAGTAGAATAGTGCTCTTTTCTCAAAAGCAGAGTGTGTTTCTTTTAAGGCAAGCTATTGTTTGTTTCCCAGTCCTAAATGGAGTTGAATCCCATGCAGTTTCTGGTCCTACGAGCAAGAGTTGTTTTGTGGTAAAAAAAAAGTAACTATTGCGCTCCCATTGCCATACCAGTGCAAATAGCACTGGCGTCTGATCCCAGGAAGTAATGTGCATTTGACTGAACAGGAGCTACTGTTCTTGTCAGTTTCCTAAGTAGTGTTGAACTAGATATGGCCCGTGTGTGTAGGAAGCACAGTTCTTTTGTTCTGAGCAAGTTCACTGTTCGGACACCAGAGGAAACACAGTAGAATAGAACAGTGCTCTTTTCTCAAAACAGAGTGTGTTTCCTGTAAGGCGAGCTAGCGTTTGTTTCCCAGTCCTAAATGGGAGTTGAATCACATGCATATTCTGGTCCTACGAGCAAGAGTTGTTTTCTGGTACGAAGAGTCACTATTGCTCTCCCACTGTCATACACAGGGCAAATAGCACTGGCGTCTGTTCCCAGCATGTACAGTGTATTGAACTGAAGAGGAGCTACTGTTCTTGTCAGTTTCCTAAGCAGAGTTGAACTAGATATGGCCGTGTGTGTAGGAAGCACAGTTCTTTTGTTCTGAGCAAGCTCACTGTTGTGGCACAATAGGAAAAACAGTATAGTAGAAGAGTGCTCTTTTCTCAAAAGCAGAGTGTGTTTCTTGTAAGGCGAGCTAGCGTTTGTTTCCCAGTCCTAAAGGGAGTTGAATCACATGCAGTTTCTGGTCCTACGAGCAAGAGTTGTTTTCTGGTAAGAAGAGTCACTATTGCGCTCCCATTGCCATACACAGTGCAAATAGCACTGGCGTCTGCTCCCAGCATGTACAGTGTATTGCACTGAAGAGGATCTACTGTTCTTGTCAGTTTCCTAAGCAGAGTTGAAATAGATATAGCCCGTGTGTAGGAAGCACAGTTCTTTTGTTCTGAGCAAGCTGACTGTTCGCACCAGATAGGAAACACAGTAGAGTAGAAGAGTGCTCTTTTCTCAAAAGCAGAGTGTGTTTCTTGTAAGGCGAGCTAGTGTTTGTTTCCCAGTCCTAAATGGAGTTGAATCACATGCAGTTTCTGGTCCTACGAGCAATAGTTGTTTTCTGGTAAGAAGAGTCACTATTGCGCTCACATTGTCATACACAGGGCAAATAGCACTGGCGTCTGTTCCCAGCATGTACACTGTGTTGGTCTGAAGAAGATCTACTGTTCTTGCAGTTTCCTAACCAGAGTTGAACTAGATATGGCCGTGTGTGTAGGAAGCACAGTTCTTTTGTTCTGAGCAAGCTCACTGTTCTGGCCATATAGGAAACACATTAGAGTAGAATAGTGCTCTTTTCTCAAAAGCAGAGTGTGTTTCTTGTAAGGCGAGCTAGTATTTGTTTCCCAGTCCTAAATGGAGTTGAATCACATGCAGTTTCTGGTCCTACGAGCAAGTGGTGTTTTCTGGTATCAAGAGTCACTATTGTGCTCCCATTGTCATACACAGGGCAAATAGCACTGGCGTCTGTTCCCAGCATGTACAGTGTATTGGACAGAAGAGGATGTACTGTTCTTGTCAGTTTCTTAAGCAGAACTGAGCTAGCTATGGCCGTGTGTGAAGGAAGCACAGTTCTTTTCTTCTGAGCAAGCTCACTGTTTGGACCCCATAGGAAATACAGTAGATTAGAAGAGTGCCCTTTTCTCAAAAGCATAGTGTGTTTCTTGTAAGTCGAGCTAGGGTTTGTTTCCCTGTCCTAAATGGATTTGAATCACGTGCAGTTTCTGGTCCAACGAGCAAGAGTTGTTTTCTGGTAAGAAGAGTCACTACTGCGCTCCCATTGTCATTCACGGGGCAAATAGCACTGGCGTCTGTTCCCAGCATGTACAGTGTATTGGACTGAAGAGGATCTACTGTTCTTGTCAGTTTCCTAAGCAGAATTGAACTAGATATGGCCGTGTGTGTAAGAAGCACAGTTCTTTTGTTCTGAGCAAGCTCACTATTTTGGCCCTATAGGAAACACAGTAGAGTAGAAGAGTACTCTTTTCTCAAAAACAGAGTGTGTTTCTTGTAAGGCGAGCTAGCGTTTGTTTTCCAGTCCTAAATGGAGTTGAATCACACGCAGTTTTTGGTCCCACGAAAAGAGTTGTTTTCTGGTAAGGAAAGTCACTATTCGCTCCCTTTCTCATACACAGAGCAAATAGCATACGTGTCTTTTCCTAGCAAGTACAGTGTATTGGACTGAAGAGGAGCTACTGTTCTTGTCAGATTCCTAAGCACAGTTGAACTAGATATTGCCCGTGTGTGTAGGAAGCACAGTTCTTTTGTTCTGAGCAAGCTCAATGTTCTGGCCCTATAGGAAACACAGTAGAGTAGAAGAGTGATCGTTTCTGAAAAGCAGAGTGTGTTTCTTGTAAGGCGAGCTAGTGTTTGTTTCCCAGTTCTAAATTGAGTTGAATCACATGCAGTTTCTGGTCCTACGAGCAAGAGTCGTTTTCTGGTGGGAAAGTCACTATTGTGCTCCCATTGCCACACACAGTGCAAATAGCACTCGCGTCTGTTCCCAGCCAGTACAGTGTATTGGACTGAAGAGGAGCTACTGTTCTTGTCAGTTTCCTAAGCAGAGTTGAACTAGATATGGCCCGTGTGTGTAGGAAGCACAGTTCTTTTGTTCTGAGCAAGCTCACTCTTTGGACCCCATAGGAAACACATTAGAGTAGAAGAGTGCTCTTTTCTAAAAAGCAGAGTCTGTTTCTTGTAAGGAGAGCTTGCGTTTGTTTACAGGTCCTAAATGGAGTTGAATCACATGCAGTTTCTGGTCCTAGGAGCAAGAGCTGTTTTCTGGTAAGAAGAGTCACTATTGTGCTCCCATTGTCATACACAGTGCAAATAGCACTGGCGTCTGTTCCCAGCATGTACAGTGTATTGGACTGAAGGGGATCTACTATTCTTGTCAGTTTCTTAAACAGAATTGAACTAGATATGGCCGTGTGTGTAGGAAGCACAGTTTTTTTGTTCTGAGCAAATCACTGTTTTGGCCCTATAGGAAACACAGCAGAGTAGAAGAGTGTTCTTTTCTCAAAAGTAGAGTGTGTTTCTTGTAAGTCAAGCTAGCGTTTGTTTCCCAGTCCTAAATGGAGTTGAATCACATGCAGTTTCTGGTCCTACGAGCAAGATTTGTTCTCTGGTAAGAAGAGTCACTCTTGCGCTCCCATTGCCATACACAGTGCAAATAGCACTGGCGTCTGTTCCCAGCATGTACAGTGTATTGCACTGAAGAGGATCTACTGTTCTTGTCAGTTTCCTAAGCAGAGTTGAACTAGATATAGCCCGTGTGTAGGAAGCACAATTCTTTTGTTCTGAGCAAGCTCACTGTTTGGACCCCATAGGAAACACATTAGAGTAGAAGAGTGCTCTTTTCTAAAAAGCAGAGTCTGTTTCTTGTAAGGAGAGCTTGCATTTGTTTACCAGTCCTAAATGGAGTTGACTCACATGCAGTTTCTGGTCCTAGGAGCAAGAGCTGTTTTCTGGTAAGAAGAGTCACTATTGTGCTCCCATTGTCATACACAGTGCAAATAGCACTGGCGTCTGTTCCCAGCATGTACAGTGTATTGGACTGAAGGGGATCTACTGTTCTTGTCAGTTTCCTAAGCAGAATTGAACTAGATATACCGTGTGTGTAGGAAGCACTGTTCTTTTGTTCTGAGCATGCTCACTGTTCTGGCCCTATAGGAAACACAGTAGAGTAGAAGAGTGATCGTTTCTCAAAAGCAGAGTGTGTTTCTTATAAGGCGAGCTAGCGTTTGTTTCCCAGTTCTAAATGGAGTTGAATCACATGCAGTTTCTGGTCCTACGAGCAAGAGTCGTTTTCTGGTAGAAAAGTTTCTCTTGCGCTCCCATTGCCACACACAGTGCAAATAGCACTGGCGTCTGTTCCCAGCAAGTACAGTGTATTGGACTGAAGAGGAGCTACTGTTCTTGTCAGTTTCCTAAGCAGAGTTGAACTAGATATGGCCCGTGTGTGTAGGAAGCACAGTTCTTTTGTTCTGAGCAAGCTCACTTTTCGGACCCCATAGGAAACACTTTAGAGTAGAAGAGTGCTCTTTTCTAAAAAGCAGAGTGTGTTTCTTGTGAGGAGAGCTTGCGTTTGTTTCCCAGTCCTAAATTTAGTTGAATCACATGCAGTTTCTGGTCCTACGAGCAAGAGCTGTTTTCTGGTAAGAAGAGTCACTATTGTGCTCCCATTGTCATACACAGTGCAAATAGCACTGGCGTCTGTTCCCAGCATCTACAGTGTATTGGACTGAAGGGGATGTACTGTTCTTGTCAGTTTCATAAACAGAATTGAACTAGATATGGCCCCTGTGTGTAGGAAGCACAGTTTTTTTGTTCTGAGCAAGCTCACTTTTTGGCCCTATAGGAAACACAGTAGAGTAGAAGAGTGCTCTTTTCTCAAAAGCAGAGTGTGTTTCTTGTAAGGCGAGCTAGCGTTTGTTTCCCAGTCCTAAATGGAGTTGAATCACATGCAGTTTTTGGTCCCACAAGCAAGAGTTGTTTTCTGGTAAGGAAAGTCACTATTTGCTCCCTTTCTCATACACAGAGCAAATAGCACACGTGTCTTTTCGCAGCAATTACAGTGTATTGGACTGAATTGGAGCTACTGTTCTTGTCAGATTCCTAAGCACAGTTGAACTAGATATGGCCGTGTGTGTAGGAAGCACAGTTCTTTTGTTCTGAGCAAGCTCACTGTTCTGGCCAAATAGGAAACACGTTAAAGTAGAATAGTGCTCTTTTCTCAAAAGCAGAGTGTGTTTCTTTTAAGGCAAGCTATTGTTTGTTTCCCAGTCCTAAATGGAGTTGAATCCCATGCAGTTTCTGGTCCTACGAGCAAGAGTTGTTTTGTGGTAAAAAAAAAGTAACTATTGCGCTCCCATTGCCATACCAGTGCAAATAGCACTGGCGTCTGATCCCAGGAAGTAATGTGCATATGACTGAACAGGAGCTACTGTTCTTGTCAGTTTCCTAAGTAGAGTTGAACTAGATATGGCCTGTGTGTGTAGGAAGCACAGTTCTTTTGTTCTGAGCAAGCTCACTGTTCAGACCCCAGAGGAAACACAGTAGAATAGAAGAGTGCTCTTTTCTCAAAACAGAGTGTGTTTCCTGTAAGGCGAGCTAGCGTTTGTTTCCCAGTCCTAAATGGGAGTTGAACCACATGCATATTCTGGTCCTACGAGCAAGAGTTGTTTTCTGGTAAGAAGAGTCACTATTGCTCTCCCACTGTCATACACAGGGCAAATAGCACTGGCGTCTGTTCCCAGCATGTACAGTGTATTGGACTGAAGAGGAGCTACTGTCCTTGTCAGTTTCCTAAGCAGAGTTGAACTAGATATGGCCGTGTGTGTAGGAAGCACAGTTCTTTTGTTCTGAGCAAGCTCACTTTTTGGCCCTATAGGAAACACAGTAGAGTAGAAGAGTGCTCTTTTCTCAAAAGCAGAGTGTGTTTCTTGTAAGGCGAGCTAGCGTTTGTTTCCCAGTCCTAAATGGAGTTGAATCACATGCAGTTTCTGGTCCTACGAGCAATAGTTGTTTTCTGGTAAGAAGAGTCACTATTGCGCTCACATTGTCATACACAGGGCAAATAGCACTGGCGTCTGTTCCCAGCATGTACACTGTGTTGGACTGAAGAGGATCTACTGTTCTTGCAGTTTCCTAAGCAGAGTTGAACTAGATATGGCCGTGTGTGTAGGAAGCACAGTTCTTTTGTTCTGAGCAAGCTCACTGTTCTGGCCATATAGGAAACACATTAGAGTAGAATAGTGCTCTTTTCTCAAAAGCAGAGTGTGTTTCTTGTAAGGCGAGCTAGTATTTGTTTCCCAGTCCTAAATGGAGTTGAATCCCATGCAGTTTCTGGTCCTACGAGCAAGTGGTGTTTTCTGGTATCAAGAGTCACTATTGTGCTCCCATTGTCATACACAGGGCAAATAGCACTGGCGTCTGTTCCCAGCATGTACAGTGTATTGGACAGAAGAGGATGTACTGTTCTTGTCAGTTTCTTAAGCAGAACTGAGCTAGCTATGGCCGTGTGTGTAGGAAGCACAGTTCTTTTCTTCTGAGCAAGCTCACTGTTTGGACCCCATAGGAAATACAGTAGAGTAGAGGAGTGCCCTTTTCTCAAAAGCATAGTGTGTTTCTTGTAAGTCGAGCTAGGGTTTGTTTCCCTGTCCTAAATGGATTTGAATCACGTGCAGTTTCTGGTCCAACGAGCAAGAGTTGTTTTCTGGTAAGAAGAGTCACTACTGCGCTCCCATTGTCATTCACGGGGCAAATAGCACTGGCGTCTGTTCCCAGCATGTACAGTGTATTGGACTGAAGAGGATCTACTGTTCTTGTCAGTTTCCTAAGCAGAATTGAACTAGATATGGCCGTGTGTGTAAGAAGCACAGTTCTTTTGTTCTGAGCAAGCTCACTATTTTGGCCCTATAGGAAACACAGTAGAGTAGAAGAGTACTCTTTTCTCAAAAACAGAGTGTGTTTCTTGTAAGGCGAGCTAGCGTTTGTTTTCCAGTCCTAAATGGAGTTGAATCACACGCAGTTTTTGGTCCCACGAAAAGAGTTGTTTTCTGGTAAGGAAAGTCACTATTCGCTCCCTTTCTCATACACAGAGCAAATAGCATACGTGTCTTTTCCTAGCAAGTACAGTGTATTGGACTGAAGAGGAGCTACTGTTCTTGTCAGATTCCTAAGCACAGTTGAACTAGATATTGCCCGTGTGTGTAGGAAGCACAGTTCTTTTGTTCTGAGCAAGCTCAATGTTCTGGCCCTATAGGAAACACAGTAGAGTAGAAGAGTGATCGTTTCTGAAAAGCAGAGTGTGTTTCTTGTAAGGCGAGCTAGCGTTTGTTTCCCAGTTCTAAATTGAGTTGAATCACATGCAGTTTCTGGTCCTACGAGCAAGAGTCGTTTTCTGGTGGGAAAGTCACTATTGTGCTCCCATTGCCACACACAGTGCAAATAGCACTCGCGTCTGTTCCCAGCCAGTACAGTGTATTGGACTGAAGAGGAGCTACTGTTCTTGTCAGTTTCCTAAGCAGAGTTGAACTAGATATGGCCCGTGTGTGTAGGAAGCACAGTTCTTTTGTTCTGAGCAAGCTCACTCTTTGGACCCCATAGGAAACACATTAGAGTAGAAGAGTGCTCTTTTCTAAAAAGCAGAGTCTGTTTCTTGTAAGGAGAGCTTGCGTTTGTTTACAGGTCCTAAATGGAGTTGAATCACATGCAGTTTCTGGTCCTAGGAGCAAGAGCTGTTTTCTGGTAAGAAGAGTCACTATTGTGCTCCCATTGTCATACACAGTGCAAATAGCACTGGCGTCTGTTCCCAGCATGTACAGTGTATTGGACTGAAGGGGATCTACTATTCTTGTCAGTTTCTTAAACAGAATTGAACTAGATATGGCCGTGTGTGTAGGAAGCACAGTTTTTTTGTTCTGAGCAAATCACTGTTTTGGCCCTATAGGAAACACAGCAGAGTAGAAGAGTGTTCTTTTCTCAAAAGTAGAGTGTGTTTCTTGTAAGTCAAGCTAGCGTTTGTTTCCCAGTCCTAAATGGAGTTGAATCACATGCAGTTTCTGGTCCTACGAGCAAGATTTGTTCTCTGGTAAGAAGAGTCACTCTTGCGCTCCCATTGCCATACACAGTGCAAATAGCACTGGCGTCTGTTCCCAGCATGTACAGTGTATTGCACTGAAGAGGATCTACTGTTCTTGTCAGTTTCCTAAGCAGAGTTGAACTAGATATAGCCCGTGTGTAGGAAGCACAATTCTTTTGTTCTGAGCAAGCTCACTGTTTGGACCCCATAGGAAACACATTAGAGTAGAAGAGTGCTCTTTTCTAAAAAGCAGAGTCTGTTTCTTGTAAGGAGAGCTTGCATTTGTTTACCAGTCCTAAATGGAGTTGACTCACATGCAGTTTCTGGTCCTAGGAGCAAGAGCTGTTTTCTGGTAAGAAGAGTCACTATTGTGCTCCCATTGTCATACACAGTGCAAATAGCACTGGCGTCTGTTCCCAGCATGTACAGTGTATTGGACTGAAGGGGATCTACTGTTCTTGTCAGTTTCCTAAGCAGAATTGAACTAGATATACCGTGTGTGTAGGAAGCACTGTTCTTTTGTTCTGAGCATGCTCACTGTTCTGGCCCTATAGGAAACACAGTAGAGTAGAAGAGTGATCGTTTCTCAAAAGCAGAGTGTGTTTCTTATAAGGCGAGCTAGCGTTTGTTTCCCAGTTCTAAATGGAGTTGAATCACATGCAGTTTCTGGTCCTACGAGCAAGAGTCGTTTTCTGGTAGAAAAGTTTCTCTTGCGCTCCCATTGCCACACACAGTGCAAATAGCACTGGCGTCTGTTCCCAGCAAGTACAGTGTATTGGACTGAAGAGGAGCTACTGTTCTTGTCAGTTTCCTAAGCAGAGTTGAACTAGATATGGCCCGTGTGTGTAGGAAGCACAGTTCTTTTGTTCTGAGCAAGCTCACTTTTCGGACCCCATAGGAAACACTTTAGAGTAGAAGAGTGCTCTTTTCTAAAAAGCAGAGTGTGTTTCTTGTGAGGAGAGCTTGCGTTTGTTTCCCAGTCCTAAATTTAGTTGAATCACATGCAGTTTCTGGTCCTACGAGCAAGAGCTGTTTTCTGGTAAGAAGAGTCACTATTGTGCTCCCATTGTCATACACAGTGCAAATAGCACTGGCGTCTGTTCCCAGCATCTACAGTGTATTGGACTGAAGGGGATGTACTGTTCTTGTCAGTTTCATAAACAGAATTGAACTAGATATGGCCCCTGTGTGTAGGAAGCACAGTTTTTTTGTTCTGAGCAAGCTCACTTTTTGGCCCTATAGGAAACACAGTAGAGTAGAAGAGTGCTCTTTTCTCAAAAGCAGAGTGTGTTTCTTGTAAGGCGAGCTAGCGTTTGTTTCCCAGTCCTAAATGGAGTTGAATCACATGCAGTTTTTGGTCCCACAAGCAAGAGTTGTTTTCTGGTAAGGAAAGTCACTATTTGCTCCCTTTCTCATACACAGAGCAAATAGCACACGTGTCTTTTCGCAGCAATTACAGTGTATTGGACTGAATTGGAGCTACTGTTCTTGTCAGATTCCTAAGCACAGTTGAACTAGATATGGCCGTGTGTGTAGGAAGCACAGTTCTTTTGTTCTGAGCAAGCTCACTGTTCTGGCCAAATAGGAAACACGTTAAAGTAGAATAGTGCTCTTTTCTCAAAAGCAGAGTGTGTTTCTTTTAAGGCAAGCTATTGTTTGTTTCCCAGTCCTAAATGGAGTTGAATCCCATGCAGTTTCTGGTCCTACGAGCAAGAGTTGTTTTGTGGTAAAAAAAAAGTAACTATTGCGCTCCCATTGCCATACCAGTGCAAATAGCACTGGCGTCTGATCCCAGGAAGTAATGTGCATATGACTGAACAGGAGCTACTGTTCTTGTCAGTTTCCTAAGTAGAGTTGAACTAGATATGGCCTGTGTGTGTAGGAAGCACAGTTCTTTTGTTCTGAGCAAGCTCACTGTTCAGACCCCAGAGGAAACACAGTAGAATAGAAGAGTGCTCTTTTCTCAAAACAGAGTGTGTTTCCTGTAAGGCGAGCTAGCGTTTGTTTCCCAGTCCTAAATGGGAGTTGAACCACATGCATATTCTGGTCCTACGAGCAAGAGTTGTTTTCTGGTAAGAAGAGTCACTATTGCTCTCCCACTGTCATACACAGGGCAAATAGCACTGGCGTCTGTTCCCAGCATGTACAGTGTATTGGACTGAAGAGGAGCTACTGTCCTTGTCAGTTTCCTAAGCAGAGTTGAACTAGATATGGCCGTGTGTGTAGGAAGCACAGTTCTTTTGTTCTGAGCAAGCTCACTTTTTGGCCCTATAGGAAACACAGTAGAGTAGAAGAGTGCTCTTTTCTCAAAAGCAGAGTGTGTTTCTTGTAAGGCGAGCTAGCGTTTGTTTCCCAGTCCTAAATGGAGTTGAATCACATGCAGTTTCTGGTCCTACGAGCAATAGTTGTTTTCTGGTAAGAAGAGTCACTATTGCGCTCACATTGTCATACACAGGGCAAATAGCACTGGCGTCTGTTCCCAGCATGTACACTGTGTTGGACTGAAGAGGATCTACTGTTCTTGCAGTTTCCTAAGCAGAGTTGAACTAGATATGGCCGTGTGTGTAGGAAGCACAGTTCTTTTGTTCTGAGCAAGCTCACTGTTCTGGCCATATAGGAAACACATTAGAGTAGAATAGTGCTCTTTTCTCAAAAGCAGAGTGTGTTTCTTGTAAGGCGAGCTAGTATTTGTTTCCCAGTCCTAAATGGAGTTGAATCCCATGCAGTTTCTGGTCCTACGAGCAAGTGGTGTTTTCTGGTATCAAGAGTCACTATTGTGCTCCCATTGTCATACACAGGGCAAATAGCACTGGCGTCTGTTCCCAGCATGTACAGTGTATTGGACAGAAGAGGATGTACTGTTCTTGTCAGTTTCTTAAGCAGAACTGAGCTAGCTATGGCCGTGTGTGTAGGAAGCACAGTTCTTTTCTTCTGAGCAAGCTCACTGTTTGGACCCCATAGGAAATACAGTAGAGTAGAGGAGTGCCCTTTTCTCAAAAGCATAGTGTGTTTCTTGTAAGTCGAGCTAGGGTTTGTTTCCCTTTCCTAAATGGATTTGAATCACGTACAGTTTCTGGTCCAACGAGCAAGAGTTGTTTTCTGGTAAGAAGAGTCACTACTGCGCTCCCATTGTCATTCACGGGGCAAATAGCACTGGCGTCTGTTCCCAGCATGTACAGTGTATTGGACTGAAGAGGATCTACTGTTCTTGTCAGTTTCCTAAGCAGAATTGAACTAGATATGGCCGTGTGTGTAAGAAGCACAGTTCTTTTGTTCTGAGCAAGCTCACTGTTTTGGCACTATAGGAAACACAGTAGAGTAGAAGAGTGCTCTTTTCTCAAAAACAGAGTGTGTTTCTTGTAAGACGAGCTAGCGTTTGTTTTCCAGTCCTAAATGGAGTTGAATCACACGCAGTTTTTGGTCCCACGAAAAGAGTTGTTTTCTGGTAAGGAAAGTCACTATTCGCTCCCTTTCTCATACACAGAGCAAATAGCATACGTGTCTTTTCCTAGCAAGTACAGTGTATTGGACTGAAGAGGAGCTACCGTTCTTGTCAGATTCCTAAGCACAGTTGAACTAGATATTGCTCGTGTGTGTAGGAAGCACAGTTCTTTTGTTCTGAGCAAGCTCAATGTTCTGGCCCTATAGGAAACACAGGAGAGTAGAAGAGTGATCGTTTCTGAAAAGCAGAGTGTGTTTCTTGTAAGGCAAGCTAGCGTTTGTTTCCCAGTTCTAAATTGAGTTGAATCACATGCAGTTTCTGGTCCTACGAGCAAGAGTCGTTTTCTGGTGGGAAAGTCACTATTGTGCTCCCATTGCCACACACAGTGCAAATAGCACTCGCGTCTGTTCCCAGCCAGTACAGTGTATTGGACTGAAGAGGAGCTACTGTTCTTGTCAGTTTCCTAAGCAGAGTTGAACTAGATATGGCCCGTGTGTGTAGGAAGCACAGTTCTTTTGTTCTGAGCAAGCTCACTCTTTGGACCCCATAGGAAACACATTAGAGTAGAAGAGTGCTCTTTTCTAAAAAGCAGAGTCTGTTCCTTGTAAGGAGAGCTTGCGTTTGTTTACCAGTCCTAAATGGAGTTGAATCACATGCAGTTTCTGGTCCTAGGAGCAAGAGCTGTTTTCTGGTAAGAAGAGTCACTATTGTGCTCCCATTGCCATACACAGTGCAAATAGCACTGGCGTCTGTTCCCAGCATGTACAGTGTATTGCACTGAAGAGGATCTACTCTTCTTGTCAGTTTCCTAAGCAGAGTTGAACTAGATATAGCCCGTGTGTAGGAAGCACAGTTCTTTTGTTCTGAGCAAGCTCACTGTTTGGACCCCATAGGAAACACATTAGAGTAGAAGAGTGCTCTTTTCTAAAAAGCAGAGTCTGTTTCTTGTAAGGAGAGCTTGCGTTTGTTTACCAGTCCTAAATGGAGTTGAATCACATGCAGTTTCTGGTCCTAGGAGCAAGAGCTGTTTTCTGGTAAGAAGAGTCACTATTGTGCTCCCATTGTCATACACAGTGCAAATAGCACTGGCGTCTGTTCCCAGCATGTACAGTGTATTGGACTGAAGGGGATCTACTGTTCTTGTCAGTTTCCTAAGCAGAATTGAACTAGATATGGCCGTGTGTGTAGGAAGCACAGTTCTTTTGTTCTGAGCATGCTCACTGTTCTGGCCCTATAGGAAAAACAGTAGAGTAGAAGAGTGATCGTTTCTCAAAAGCAGAGTGTGTTTCTTATAAGGCGAGCTAGCGTTTGTTTCCCAGTTCTAAATGGAGTTGAATCACATGCAGTTTCTGGTCCTACGAGCAAGAGTCGTTTTCTGGTAGAAAAGTCACTATTGCGCTCCCATTGCCACACACAGTGCAAATAGCACTGGCGTCTGTTCCCAGCAAGTACAGTGTATTGGACTGAAGAGGAGCTACTGTTCTTGTCAGTTTCCTAAGCAGAGTTGAACTAGATATGGCACGTGTGTGTAGGAAGCACAGTTCTTTTGTTCTGAGCAAGCTCACTTTTCGGACCCCATAGGAAACACTTTAGAGTAGAAGAGTGCTCTTTTCTAAAAAGCAGAGTGTGTTTCTTGTGAAGAGAGCTTGCGTTTGTTTCCCAGTCCTAAATTTAGTTGAATCACATGCAGTTTCTGGTCCTACGAGCAAGAGCTGTTTTCTGGTAAGAAGAGTCACTATTGTGCTCCCATTGTCATACACAGTGCAAATAGCACTGGCGTCTGTTCCCAGCATCTACAGTGTATTGGACTGAAAGGGATGTACTGTTCTTGTCAGTTTCATAAACAGAATTGAACTAGATATGGCCCCTGTGTGTAGGAAGCACAGTTTTTTTGTTCTGAGCAAGCTCACTTTTTGGCCCTATAGGAAACACAGTAGAGTAGAAGAGTGCTCTTTTCTCAAAAGCAGAGTGTGTTTCTTGTAAGGCGAGCTAGCGTTTGTTTCCCAGTCCTAAATGGAGTTGAATCACATGCAGTTTTTGGTCCCACGAGCAAGAGTTGTTTTCTGGTAAGGAAAGTCACTATTTGCTCCCTTTCTCATACACAGAGCAAATAGCACACGTGTCTTTTCGCAGCAATTACAGTGTATTGGACTGAAGAGGAGCTACTGTTCTTGTCAAATTCCTAAGCACAGTTGAACTAGATATGGCCGTGTGTGTAGGAAGCACAGTTCTTTTGTTCTGAGCAAGCTCACTGTTCTGGCCAAATAGGAAACACGTTAAAGTAGAATAGTGCTCTTTTTTCAAAAGCAGAGTTTTTTTCTTGAAAGGCAAGCTAGCGTTTGTTTCCCAGTCCTAAAGGGAGTTGAATCACATGCAGTTTCTGGTCCTACGAGCAAGAGTTGTTTTCTGGTAAGAAGAGTCACTATTGCGCTCCCATTGCCATACACAGTGCAAATAGCACTGGCATCTGCTCCCAGCCTGTACAGTGTATTGCACTGAAGAGGATCTACTGTTCTTGTCAGTTTCCTAAGCAGAGTTGAAATAGATATAGCCCGTGTGTAGGAAGCACAGTTCTTTTGTTCTGAGCAAGCTGACGGTTCGCACCCCATAGGAAACACAGTAGAGTAGAAGAGTGCTCTTTTCTCAAAAGCAGAGTGTGTTTCTTGTAAGGTGAGCTAGTGTTTGTTTCCCAGTCCTAAATGGAGTTGAATCACATGCAGTTTCTGGTCCTACGAGCAATAGTTGTTTTCTGGTAAGAAGAGACACTATTGCGCTCACATTGTCATACACAGGGCAAATAGCACTGGCGTCTGTTCCCAGCATGTACACGGTTTTGGACTGAAGTGGATCTACTGTTCTTGCAGTTTCCTAAGCAGAGTTGAACTAGATATGGCCGTGTGTGTAGGAAGCACAGTTCTTTTGTTCTGAGCAAGCTCACTGTTCTGGCCATATAGGAAACACATTAGAGTAGAATAGTGCTCTTTTCTCAAAAGCAGAGTGTGTTTCTTGTAAGGCGAGCTAGCATTTGTTTCCCAGTCCTAAATGGAGTTGAATCCCATGCAGTTTCTGGTCCTACGAGCAAGAGGTGTTTTCTGGTATCAAGAGTCATTATTGTGCTCCCATTGTCATACACAGGGCAAATAGCACTGGCGTCTGTTCCCAGCATGTACAGTGTATTGGACAGAAGAGGATGTACTGTTCTCGTCAGTTTCTTAAGCAGAATTGAGCTAGCTATGGCCGTGTGTGTAGGAAGCACAGTTCTTTTCTTCTGAGCAAGCTCACTGTTCGGACCCCATAGGAAATACAGTAGAGTAGAAGAGTGCTCTTTTCTCAAAAGCAGAGTGTGTTTCTTGTAAGTCGAGCTAGCGTTTGTTTCCCAGTCCTAAATGGGAGTTGAATCACATGCATATTCTGGTCCTATGAGCAAGAGTTGTTTTCTGGTAAGAAGATTCACTATTGCGCTCCCACTGTCATACACAGGGCAAATAGCACTGGCGTCTGTTCCCAGCATGTACAGTGCATTGGACTGAAGAGGAGCTACGGTTCTTGTCAGTTTCCTAAGCAGAGTTGAACTAGATATGGCCGTGTGTGTAGGAAGCACACTTCTTTTGTTCTGAGCAAGCTCACTGTTCGGAACCCATAGGAAACTCAGAAGAGTAGAAGAGTGCTCTTTTCTCAAAAGCAGAGTGTGTTTCTTGTAATGCTAGCTAGCGTTTGTTTCCCAGTCCTAAATGGGAGTTGAATCACATGCTGTTTCTGGTCCTACGAGCAAGAATTGTTTTCTGGTAAGAAGAGTCACTATTGTGCTCCCACTCTCATACACAGTTCAAATACCACTGGTGTCTGTTCCCAGCAAATACTGTGTATTGGACTGAAGAGGAGCTACTGTTCTTTTCAGTTTCCTAAGCAGAGTTGAACTAGATATAGCCCGTGTGTTTAGGAAGCACATTTCTTTTGTTCTGAGCCATCTCGCTTTTCGGAACCAATAGGAAACACCGTAGAGTAGAAGAGTGCCCTTTTCTCAAAAGCATAGTGTGTTTCTTGTAATGCGAGCTAGGGTTTGTTTCCCTGTCCTAAATGGATTTGAATCACATGCAGTTTCTGGTCCAACGAGCAAGAGTTGTTTTCTGGTAAGAAGAGTCACTACTGCGCTCCCATTGTCATTCACGGGGCAAATAGCACTGGCGTCTGTTCCCAGTATGTACAGTGTATTGGACTGAAGAGGATCTACTGTTCTTGTCAGTTTCCTAAGCAGAATTGAACTAGATATGGCTGTGTGTGTAGGAAGCACAATTCTTTAGTTCTGAGCATGCTCACTGTTCTGGCCCTATAGGAAACACAGTAGAGTAGAAGAGTGATCGTTTCTCAAAAGCAGAGTGTGTTTCTTGTAAGGCGAGCTAGCGTTTGTTTCCCAGTTCAAAATGGAGTTGAATCACATGCAGTTTCTGGTCATACTAGCAAGCGTCGTTTTCTGGTAGGAAAGTCACTATTGTGCTCCCATTGCCACACACAGTACAAATAGCACTTGCGTCTGTTCCCAGCCAGTACAGTGTATTGGACTGAAGAGGAGCTACTGTTCTTGTCAGTTTCCTAAGCAGAGTTGAACTAGATATGGCCCGTGTGTGTAGGAAGCACAGTTCTTTTGTTCTGAGCAAGCTAACTTTTCGGACCCCATAGGAAACACATTAGAGTAGAAGAGTGCTCTTTTCTAAAAAGTAGAGTGTGTTTCTTGTAAGGCGAGCTTGCGTTTGTTTCCCAGTCCTAAATGGAGTTGAATCACATGCATATTCTGGTCCTACGAGCAAGAGTTATATTCTGGTAAGTAGAGTCACTATTGTGCTCCCACTGTCATACACAGGGCAAATAGCACTGGCGTCTCTTCCCAGCATGTACAGTGTATTGGACTGAAGAGGAGCTACTGTTCTTGTCAGTTTCCTAAGCAGAGTTGATCTAGATATGGCCGTGTGTGTATGAAGCACAGTTCTTTTGTTCTGAGCAAGCTCACTGTTCAGAACCCATAGGACACACAGTAGAGTAGAAGAGTGCTCTTTTCTCAAAAGCAGAGTGTGTTTCTTGTAAGGCAAGCTAGTGTTTGTTTCCCAGTCCTAAATGGAGTTGAATCACAAGCACTTTCTGGTACTATGAGCAAGAGTTGTTTTCTGGTAAGAAGAGTCACTATTGCGCTCCCATTGGCATACACAGGTCAAATAGCACTGGCGTATGTTCCCAGCATATACAGTGTATTGGACTGAAGAGTATCTACTGTTCTTGTCGGTTTCCTAAGCAGAATTGAACTAGATATGGCCGTGTGTGTATGAAGCACAGTTCTTTTGTTCTGAGCAAGCTCACACTTTTGGCCCTATTAGAGTAGAAGAGTGCTCTTTTCTCAAAAGCAGAGTGTGTTTCTTGTAAGGCGAGCTAGCGTTTGTTTCCAAGTCCTAAATGAAGTTGAATCACATGCAGTTTTTGGTCCCACGAGGAAGAGTTGTTTTCTGGTAAGAAGAGTCACTATTGCGCTCCCATTGTCATACACAGGGCAAATAGCACTGGCATCTGTTCCCAGCATGTACACTGTGTTGGACTGAAGAGGATATACTGTTCTTGTCAGTTTCCTAAGCAGAGTTGAACTAGATATGGCCGTGTGTATAGGAAGCACAGTTCTTTTCTTCTGAGCAAGCTCACTGTTCGGACACCATAGGAAATACAGTAGAGTGGAAGAGTGCCCTTTTTCAAAAGCAGAGTGTGTTTCTTGTAAGGCGAGTTAGCCTTTGTTTCTCAGTCCTTAATGGAGTTGAATCACATGCAGTTTCTGGTCCTACGAGCAAGAGTTGTTTTCTGGTAAGAAAGTCACTAGTGTGCTCCCATTGTCATTCACAGGGAATATAGCACTGGCATCTGTTCCCAGCATGTACAGTGTATTGGACTTAAGAGCTTCTACTGTTCTTGTCAGTTTCCTAAGCAGAATTGATCTAGATATGGCGCGTGTGTGTAGGAAGCACAGTTCTTTTGTTCTGAGCAAGCTCACTGTTCTGGCCCTATAGGAAACACAGTAGAGTAGAAGAGTGCTCTTTTCTCAAAAGCAGAGATGTTTCTTGTAAGGCGAGCTAGCGTTTGTTTCCAAGTCTTAAATGGAGTTGAATCACATGCAAATCTGGTCCTATGAGCAATAGTTGTTTTCTGGTAAGAAGAGTCATTATTGTGCTCCCTTTGTCATACAAAAAGCAAATAGCACTGTCTTCTGTTCCCAGCATGTACAGTGTATAGGACTGAAGAGGATCTACTGTTCTTGTCAGTTTCCTAAGCAGAATTGAACTAGATATGGCCGTGTGAGTAGGAAGCACAGTTCTTTTATTCTGAGCAAGCTCACTGTTCGGGCCCTATAGGAAACACAGTAGAGTAGAAGAGTGCTCTTTTCTCAAAAACAGAGTGTGTTGCTTGTAAGGCGAGCTAGCGTTTGTTTTCCAGTCCTAAATGGAGTTGAATCACATGCAGTTGTTGGTCCCACGAGCAAGAGTTGTTTTCTGGTAAGGAAAGTCACTATTGTGCTCCCATTGCCATGCACAGTGCAAAGAGCACTCGCGTCTGATCCCAGCAAGTACAGTGTATTGTACTGAAGAGGAGGTATTGTTCTTGTCAGTTTCCTAAGCAGAGTTGAACTAGATATGGACCGTGTGTGTAGGAAGCACAGTTCTTTTGTTCTGAGCAAGCTCACTGTTCGGACCCCATAGGAAACACAGTAGAGTAGAAGAGTGCTCTTTTCTCAAAAGCAGAGTGTGTTTCTTGTAAGACGCACTAGCGTTTGTTTCCCAGTCCTAAATGTAGTTGAATCCCATGCAGTTTTTCGTCCTATGATCAAGAGTTGTTTTCTGGTAAGACGAGTCACTATAGTGCTCCAATTGCCATACACATTGCAAATAGCACTCGCGTCTGTTCCCAGCAAATACAGTGTATTGGACTGAAGAGGAGCTACTGTTCTTTTCAGTTTCCTAAGCAGAGTTGAACTAGATATAGCCCGTGTGTTTAGGAAGCACAGTTCTTTTTTTCAGAGCAAGCTCACTGTTTTGGCCCTATAGGAAACACAGTAGAGTAGAAGAGTGCTCTTTTCTCAAAAGCAGAGTGTGTTTCTTGTAAGGCGAGCTAGCGTTTGTTTCCCAGTCCTAAATGGAGTTGAATCACATGCAGTTTTTGGTCCTACAAGCAAGAGTTGTTTTCTGGTAAGGAAAGTCACTATTGTGCTCCCATTTCCACACACAGTGCAAATAGGACTTGCATCTGTTCCCATCAAGTACAGTGTATTGGACTGAAGAGGAGCAACTGTTCTTGTCAGATTCCTAAGCAGAGTTGAACTAGATATGGCCCGTGTGTGTAGGAAGCACAGTTCTTTTGTTCTGAGCAAGCTCACTTTTCGAACCCCATAGGAAACACATTAGATTGAAGAGTGCTCTTTTCTAAAAAGCAGAGGGTGTTTCTTGTAAGGCGAGCTAGCGTTTGTTTCCCAGTCCTAAATGGAGTTGAATCACATGCAGTTTCTGGTCCTACGAGCAAGAGCTGTTTTCTGGTAAGAAGAGTCACTATTGTGCTCCCATAGTCATACACAGTGCAAATAGCACTGTCGTCTGTTCCCAGCATGTACAGTGTATTGGACTGAAGGGGATCTACTGTTATTGTCAGTTTCCTAAGTAGAATTGAACTAGATATGGCCGTGTGTGTAGGAAGCACAGTTTTTTTGTTCTGAGCAAGCTCACTGTTTAGGCCCTATAGGAAACACAGCAGAGTAGAAGATGTTCTTTTCTCAAAAGTAGAGTGTGTTTCTTTTAAGGCGAGCTAGCGTTTGTTTTCCAGTCCTAAATGGAGTTGAATCACATGCAGTTGTTTGTCCCACGTGTAAGAGTTGTTTTCTGGTAAGGAAAGTCACTATTGTGCTCCCATTGCCATACACAGGGCAAATAGCCCTGGCGTCTGTTCACAGCATGTACAGTGTATTGGACTGAAGAGGAGCTACAGTTCTTGTCAGTTTCCTAGATCAGAGTTGAACTAGATATGGCCGTGTGTGTAGGAAGCACAGTTCTTTTGTTCTGAGCAAGCTCACTGTTCGGAACCCATAGGAAATACAGTAGAGCAGAAGAGTGCTCTTTTCTCAAAGCAGAGTGTGTTTCTTGTAATGCTAGCTAGCGTTTGTTTCCCAATCCTAAATGGGAGTTGAATCACATGCAGTTTCTGGTCCTACGAGCAAGAATTGTTTTCTGGTAAGAAGAGTCACTATTGTGCTCCCACTCTCATACACAGGGCAAATAGCACTGGCGTCTGTTCCCAGCAAATACAGTGTATTGGACTGAAGAGGAGCTACTGTTCTTTTCAGTTTCCTAAGCAGAGTTGAACTAGATATAGCCCGTGTGTTTAGGAAGCACAGTTCTTTTTTTCTGAGCAAGCTCACTGTTTTGGCCCTATAGGAAACACAGTAGAGTAGAAGAGTGCTCTTTTCTCAAAAGCAGAGTGTGTTTCTTGTAAGGCGAGCTAGCGTTTGTTTCCCACTCCTAATTGGGAGTTGAATCACATGCAGTTTCTGGTCCTACCAGCAAGAGTTGTTTTCTGGTAAGAAGAGTCACTATTGCGCTCCCACTGTCATACACAGGGCAAATAGCACTGGCGTCTGTTCCCAGCATGTACATTGTATTGGACTGAAGAGGAGCTACTGTTCTTGTCAGTTTCCTAAGCAGAATTGAACTAGATATGGCCGTGTGTGTAGGAAGCACAGTTTTTTTTTTTCTGAGCAAGCTCACTGTTTAGGCCCTATAGGAAACACAGCAGAGTAGAAGATGTTCTTTTCTCAAAAGTAGAGTGTGTTTCTTGTAAGACGAGCTAGCATTTGTTTTCCAGTCCTAAATGGAGTTGAATCACATGCAGTTGTTTGTCCCACGTGTAAGAGTTGTTTTCTGGTAAGGAAAGTCACTATTGTGCTCCCATTGCCATACACAGTGCAAATAGCACTCGCGTCTGTTCCCAGCAAGTACAGTGTATTGCACTGAAGAGGAGCTACTGTTCTTGTCAGTTTCCTAAGCAGAGTTAAACTATATATGGCACGTGTGTGTAGGAAGCACAGTTCTTTTGTTCTGAGCAAGCTCCCTGTTCGGACCCCATAGGAAACACAGTAGAGTAGAAGAGTGCTCTTTTCTCAAAAGCAGAGTGTGTTTCTTGTAAGGCGAGCTAGCGTTTGTTTCCCAGTCCTAAATGGGAGTTGAATCACATGCAGTTTCTGGTCCTACGAGCAAGAGTTGTTTTCTGGTAAGAAGAGTCACTATTGTGTTCCCACTCTCATACACAGGGCAAATAGCACTGGCGTCTGTTCCCAGCAAATACAGTGTATTGGACTGAAGAGGAGCTACTGTTCTTTTCAGTTTCCTAAGCAGAGTTGAACTAGATATAGCCCATGTGTTTAGGAAGCACAGTTCTTTTTTTCTGAGCAAGCTCACTGTTTTGGCCCTATAGGAAACACAGTAGAGTAGAAGAGTGCTCTTTTCTCAAAAGCAGAGTGTGTTTCTTGTAAGGCGAGCTAGCGTTTGTTTCCCAGTCCTAAATGGAGTTGAATCACATGCAGTTTTTGGTCCTACAAGCAAGAGTTGTTTTCTGGTAAGGAAAGTCACTATTGCGCTCCCATTGCCACACACAGTGCAAATAGGACTTGCGTCTGTTTCCATCAAGTACAGTGTATTGGACTGAAGAGGAGCTACTGTTCTTGTCAGATTCCTAAGCAGAGTTGAACTAGATATGGCCCGTGTGTGTAGGAAGCACAGTTCTTTTGTTCTGAGCAAGCTCACTTTTTGAACCCCATAGGAAACACATTAGATTGAAGAGTGCTCTTTTCTAAAAAGCAGAGTGTGTTTCTTGTAAGGCGAGCTAGCGTTTGTTTCCCAGTCCTAAATGGAGTTGAATCACATGCAGTTTCTGGTCCTACGAGCAAGAGCTGTTTTCTGGTAAGAAGAGTCACTATTGTGCTCCCATAGTCATACACAGTGCAAATAGCACTGTCGTCTGTTCCCAGCATGTACAGTGTATTGGACTGAAGGGGATCTAATGTTCTTGTCAGTTTCCTAAGCAGAATTGAACTAGATATGGCCGTGTGTGTAGAAAGCACAGTTTTTTGTTCTGAGCAAGCTCACTGTTTAGGCCCTTTAGGAAACACAGCAGAGTAGAAGATGTTCTTTTCTCAAAAGTAGAGTGTGTTTCTTGTAAGGCGAGCTAGCGTTTGTTTTCCAGTCCTAAATGGAGTTGAATCACATGCAGTTGTTTGTCCCACGTGTAAGAGTTGTTTTCTGGTAAGGAAAGTCACTATTGTGCTCCCATTGCCATACACAGTGCAAATAGCCCTCCCGTCTGTTCCCAGCAAGTACAGTGTATTGCACTGAAGAGGAGCTACTGTTCTTGTCAGTTTCCTAAGCAGAGTTAAACTATATATGGCACGTGTGTGTAGGAAGCACAGTTCTTTTGTTCTGAGCAAGCTCACTGTTCGGACCCCATAGGAAACACTGTAGAGTAGAAGAGTGCTCTTTTCTCAAAAGCAGAGTGTGTTTCTTGTAAGGCGAGCTAGCGTTTGTTTCCCAGTCCTAAATGGGAGTTGAATCACATGCAGTTTCTGGTCCTACGAGCAAGAGTTGTTTTCTGGTAAGAAGAGTCACTATTGCGCTCCCACTGTCATACACAGGGAAAATAGCACTGGCGTCTGTTCCCAGCATGTACAGTGTATTGGACTGAAGAGGAGCTACTGTTCTTGTCAGTTTCCTAAGCAGAGTTGAACTAGATATGGCCCGTGTGTCTAGGAAGCACAGTTCTTTTGTTCTGAGCAAGCTCACTGTTGGGAACCCATAGGAAACACAGTAAAGTAGAAGAGTGCTCTTTTCTCAAAAGCAGAGTGTGTTTCTTGTAATGCTAGCTAGCGTTTGTTTCCCAGTCCTAAATGGGAGTTGAATCACATGCAGTTTCTGGTCCTACGAGCAAGAATTGTTTTCTGGTAAGAAGAGTCACTATTGTGCTCCCACTCTCATACACAGGGCAAATAGCACTGGCGTCTGTTCCCAGCAAATACAGTGTATTGGACTGAAGAGGAGCTACTGTTCTTTTCAGTTTCCTAAGCAGAGTTGAATTAGATATAGCCCGTGTGTTTAGGAAGCACAGTTCTTTTTTTCTGAGCAAGCTCACTGTTTTGGCCCTATAGGAAACACAGTAGAGTAGAAGAGTGCTCTTTTCTTAAAAGCAGAGTGTGTTTCTTGTAAGGCGAGCTAGCGTTTGTTTCCCAGTCCTAAATGGAGTTGAATCACATGCAGCTTTTGGTCCTACAAGCAAGAGTTGTTTTCTGGTAAGGAAAGTCACTATTGTGCTCCCATTGCCACACACAGTGCAAATAGGACTTGCTTCTGTTCCCATCATGTACAGTGTATTGGACTGAAGAGGAGCTACCATTCTTTTCAGTTTCCTAAGCAGAGTTGAACTAGATATGGCCCCTGTGTGTAGGAAGCACAGTTCTTTTGTTCTGAGCAAGCTCACTGTTCGGACCCAATAGGAAAAACCGTAGAGTAGATGAGTGCCCTTTTCTCAAAAGCATTGTGTATTTCTTGTAAGGCGAGCTAGGGTTTGTTTCCCTGTCCTAAATGGATTTGAATCACATGCAGTTTCTGGTCCAACGAGCAAGAGTTGTTTTCTGGTAAGAAGAGCCACTATTGTGCTCCCATTGTCATACACGGGGCAAATAGCACTGGCGTCTGTTCCCAGCATGTACAGTGTATTGGACTGAAGATGATCTACTGTTCTTGTTAGTTTCCTAAGCAGAGTTGAACTAGATATGGACCGTGTGTGTAGGAAGCACAGTTCTTTTGTTCTGAGCAAGCTCACTGTTCGGACCCCATAGGAAACACAGTAGAGTAGAAGAGTGCTCTTTTCTCAAAAGCAGAGTGTGTTTCTTGTAAGACGCACTAGCGTTTGTTTCCCAGTCCTAAATGTAGTTGAATCCCATGCAGTTTTTCATCCTATGAGAAAGAGTTGTTTTCTGGTAAGAAGAGTCACTATAGCGCTCCAATTGCCATACACACTGCAAATAGCACTCGCGTCTGTTCCCAGCAAGTAATGTGTATTGTACTGAAGAGGAGCTACTGTTCTTGTCAGATTCCTAAGCAGAGTTGAACTAGATATGGCCCGTGTGTGTAGGAAGCACAGTTCTTTTGTTCTTAGCAAGCTCACTTTTCGAACCCCATAGGAAACACATTAGATTGAGGAGTGCTCTTTTCTAAAAAGCAGACTGTGTTTCTTGTAAGGCGAGCTTGCATTTGTTTCCCAGTCCTAAATGGAGTTGAATCACATGCAGTTTCTGGTCCTACGAGCAAGAGCTGTTTTCTGGTAAGAAGAGTCACTATTGTGCTCCCATAGTCATACACAGTGCAAATAGCACTGTCGTCTGTTCCCAGCATGTACAGTGTATTGGACTGAAGGGGATCTACTGTTCTTGTCAGTTTCCTAAGCAGAATTGAACTAGATATGGCCGTGTGTGTAGGAAGCACAGTTTTTTTGTTTTGAGCAAGCTCACTGTTTTGGCCCTATAGGAAACACAGCAGATTAGAAGATGTTCTTTTCTCAAAAGTAGAGTGTGTTTCTTGTAAAGCGAGCTAGCGTTTGTTTTCCAGTCCTAAATGGAGTTGAATCACATGCAGTTGTTTGTCCCACGTGTAAGAGTTGTTTTCTGGTAAGGAAAGTCACTATTGTGCTCCCTTTGCCATACACAGTGCAAATAGCACTCGCGTCTGTTCCCAGCAAGTACAGTGTATTGCACTGAAGAGGAGCTACTGTTCTTGTCAGTTTCCTAAGCAGAGTTAAACTATATATGGCACGTGTGTGTAGGAAGCACAGTTCTTTTGTTCTGAGCAAGCTCACTGTTTGGACCCCATAGGAAACACAGTAGAGTAGAATTGTGCTCTTTTCTCAAAAGCAGAGTGTGTTTCTTGTAAGGCGAGCTAGCGTTTGTTTCCCAGTCCTAAATGGGAGTTGAATCACATGCAGTTTCTGGTCCTACCAGCAAGAGTTGTTTTCTGGTAAGAAGAGTCACTATTGCGCTCCCCCTGTCATAACAGGGCAAATAGCACTGGCATCTGTTCCCAGCATGTACAGTGTATTGGACTGAAGAGGAGCTACTGTTCTTGTCAGTTTCCTAGAGCAGAGTTGAACTAGATATGGCCGTGTGTGTAGGAAGCACAGTTCTTTTGTTCTGAGCAAGCTCACTGTTCGGAACCCATAGGAAACACAGTAGAGTAGAAGAGTGCTCTTTTCTCAAAAGCAGAGTGTGTTCCTTGTAATGCTAGCTAGCGTTTGTTTCCCAGTCCTAAATGGAAGTTGAATCACATGCAGTTTCTGGTCCTACGAGCAAGAATTGTTTTCTGGTAAGAAGAGTCACTATTGTGCTCCCACTCTCATACACAGGGCAAAAAGCACTGGCGTCTGTTCCCAGCAAATACAGTGTATTGGACTGAAGAGGAGCTACTGTTCTTTTCAGTTTCCTAAGCAGAGTTGAACTAGATATAGCCCATGTGTTTAGGAAGCACAGTTCTTTTTTTCTGAGCAAGCTCACTGTTTTGGCCCTATAGGAAACACAGTAGAGTAGAAGAGTGCTCTTTTCTCAAAAGCAGAGTGTGTTTCTTGTAAGGCGAGCTAGTGTTTGTTTCCCAGTCCTAAATGTAGTTGAATCACATGCAGTTTTTGGTCCTAAGCAAGAGTTGTTTTCTGGTAAGGAAAGTCACTACTGTGCTCCCATTGCCACACACAGTGCAAATAGGACTTGCGTCTGTTCCCATCAAGTACAGTGTATTGGACTGAAGAGGAGCTACTGTTCTTGTCAGTTTCCTAAGCAGAGTTGAACTAGATTTGGCCTGTGTGTGTAGGAAGCACAGTTCTTTTGTTCTGAGCCATCTCGCTGTTCGGACCCAATAGGAAACACCGTAGAGTAGAAGAGTGCCCTTTTCTCAAAAGCATAGTGTGTTTCTTGTAAGGCGAGCTAGGGTTTGTTTCCCTGTCCTAAATGGAATTGAATCACATGCAGTTTCTGGTCCAACGAGCAACAGTTGTTTTCTGGTAAGAAGAGTCACTATTGTGCTCCCATTGTCATACACGGGGCAAATAGCACTGGCGTCTGTTCCCAGCATGTACAGTGTATTGGACTGAAGAGGATCTACTGTTCTTGTCAGTTTCCTAAGCAGAATTGAACTAGATATGGCTGTGAGTGTAGGAAGCACAGTTCTTTTGTTCTGAGCATGCTCACTGTTCTAGCCCTATAGGAAACACAGTAGAGTAGAAGAGTGATTGTTTCTCAAAAGCAGAGTGTGTTTCTTGTAAGGTGAGCTAGCGTTTGTTTCCCAGTTCTAAATGGAGTTGAATCACATGCAGTTTCTGGTCATACTAGCAAGCGTCGTTTTCTGGTAGGAAAGTCACTATTGTGCTCCCATTGACACACACAGTGCAAATAGCACTCGTGTCTGTTCCCAGCCAGTAAAGTGTATTGGACTGAAGAGGAGCTACTGTTCTTGTCAGTTTCCTAAGCAGAGTTGAACTAGATATGGCCCGTGTGTGTAGGAAGCACAGTTCTTTTGTTCTGAGCAAGCTCACTTTTCGGACCCCATAGGAAACACATTAGAGTAGAAGAGTGCTCTTTTCTAAAAAGTAGAGTGTGTTTCTTGTAAGGAGAGCTTGCGTTTGTTTCCCAGTCCTAAATGGAGTTGAATCACATGCATATTCTGTTCCTACGAGCAAGAGTTATATTCTGGTAAGAAGAGTCACTATTGTGCTCCCACTGTCATACACAGGGCAAATAGCACTGGCGTCTCTTCCCAGCATGTACAGTGTATTGGACTGAAGAGGAGCTACTGTTCTTGTCAGTTTCCTAAGCAGAGTTGAACTAGATATGGTCCGTATGTGTAGGAAGCACAGTTCTTTTGTTCTGAGCAAGCTCCCTTTTTGGATCTCATAGGAAACACAGTAGAGTAGAAGAGTGCTCTTTTCTCTAAAGCAGAGTGTGTTTTAGTAAGGCGAGCTAGCATTTGTTTCCCAGTCCTAAATGGAGTTGAATTACATGCAGTTTCTGGTCCTACGAGCAAGAGTTGTTTTATGGTAAGAAGTGTCACTATTGCGCTGCCATTGCCATACACAGGACAAATAGCACTGGCGTCTGTTCCCAGCAAGTACAGTGTATCGGACTGAAGAGAATCTACTGTTCTTGTCAGGTTCCTAAGCAGAATTGAACTAGATATGGCCGTGTGTGTAGGAAGCACATTTCTTTTGTTCTGAGCAAGCTTAGTGTTCGGACCACATAGGAAACACAGTATAGTAGAAGAGTGCTCTTTTCTCAAAAGCAGAGTGTGTTTCTAGTAAGGCGAGCTAGCGTTTCTTTCCCAGTCCTAAATGGAGTTGAGTCACATGCAGGTTTTTGTCCTACGAGCAAGAGTTGTTTTCTGGTAGGGCGAGTCACTATTGTGCTCCAATTGCCATACACAGTGCAAATAGCACTCCCGTCTGTTCCCTGCAAGCACAGTGTATCAGACTGAAGAGGAGCTACTGTTCTTGTCAGTTTCCTAAGCAGAGTTGAACTAGATATGGCCCGTGTCTAGGAAGCACAGTTCTTTGTTTTGAGCAAGCTCACTGTTCTGGCCCTATAGGAAACACAGTAGAGTAGAAGAGCGCTCTTTTCTCTAAAGCAGAGTGTGTTTCTCTAAGGTGAGCTAGCTTTTGTTTCCCAGTCCTAAATGGAGTTGAATCACATGCAGTTTCTGGTCCTACGATCAAGAGTTGTTTTATGGTAAGAAGAGTCACTATTGTGCTCTCATTGCCATACACAGGACAAATAGCACTGGCGTCTGTTCCCAGAACGTACAGTGTATTGGACTGAAGAGGATCTACTGATATTGTCAGGTTCCTAAGCAGAATTGAACTAGATATGGCCATGTGTGTAGGAAGCACAGTTCTTTTGTTCTGAGCAAGCTCACTGTTCGGACACCATAGGAAACACAGTAGAGTAGAAGAGTGCACTTTTCTCAAAAGCAGAGTGTGTTTTTGTAAGGCGAGCTAGCGTTTGTTTCCTAGTCCTAAATGGAGTTGAATCACATGCAGTTTCTGGTCCTACGAGCAAGAGTTGTTTTCTGGTAAGGAAAGTCACTATTGCGCTCCCATTACCCTATACAAGGCAAATAGCACTCGAGTCTTTTCCCAGCAAGTACAGTGTATTGGAGTGAATAGGAGCTACTGTTCTTGTCAGTTTCCTAAGCAGAGTTGAACTAGATATGGTCCGTATGTGTAGGAAGCACAGTTCTTTTGTTCTGAGCAAGCTCACTTTTTGGATCTCATAGGAAACACAGTAGAGTAAAAGAGTGCTCTTTTCTCTAAAGCAGAGTGTGTTTTTGTAAGGCGAGCTAGCATTTGTTTCCCACTCCTAAATGGAGTGGAATCACATGCAGTTTCTGGTCCTACGAGCAAGAGTTGTTTTCTGGTAAGGAAAGTCATTATTGCGCTCCCATTGCAATACACAGTGCAAATAGCCCTCCCGTCTGTTCCCAGCAAGTACAGTGTATTGGACTGAAGAGGAGCTACTGTTCTTCTCAGTTTCCTAAGCATAGTTGAACTAGATATGGTCCGTGTGTGTAGGAAGCACAGTTCTTTTTTTCTGAGCAAGCTCACTGTTCTGGCCCTATAGGAAACACAGTAGAGTAGAAGAGTGCTCTTTTCTCAAAAGCAGAGTGTGTTTCTTGTAAAGCGAGCTAGAGTTTGTTTCCCAGTCCTAAATGGAGATGAATCACATGCAGTTTCTGGTCCTACGAGCAAGAGTTGTTTTCTGGTAAGAAGAGTCACTATTGCGCTCCCATTGACATACACAGAACAAATAGCACTCGCATCTGTACCCAGCAAGTACAGTGTATTGGACTGAAGAGGATCTACTGTTCTTGTCAGGTTCCTAAGCAGACTTGAACTAGATATGGCCGTGTGTGTAGGAAGCACAGTTTTTTTTTTTCTGAGCAAGCTCACTGTTCAGAACACATAGGAAACACAGTAGAGTAGAAGAGTGCTCTTTTCTCAAAAGCAGAGTGTGTTTTTGTAAGGCGAGCTAGCGTTTGTTTCCTAGTCCTAAATGGAGTTGAATCACATGCAGTTTCTGATCCTACGAGCAAGAGTTGTTTTCTGGTAAGGAAAGTCACTATTGCGCTCCCATTACCCTATACAAGGAAAATAGCACTCGAGTCTTTTCCCTGCAAGTACAGTGTATTGGAGTGAATAGGAGCTACTGTTCTTGTCAGTTTCCTAAGCAGAGTTGAACTAGATATGGTCCGTATGTGTAGGAAGCACAGTTCTTTTGTTCTGAGCAAGCTCACTTTTTGGATCTCATAGGAAACACAGTAGAGTAAAAGAGTGCTCTTTTCTCTAAAGCAGAGTGTGTTTTTGTAAGGCGAGCTAGCATTTGTTTCCCAGTCCTAAATGGAGTGGAATCACATGCAGTTTGTGGTCCTACGAGCAAGAGTTGTTTTCTGGTAAGGAAAGTCACTATTGCGCTCCCATTGCCATACACAGTGCAAATAGTTCTCCTGTCTGTTCCCAACAAGTACAGTGTATTGGACTGAAGAGAAGTTACTGTTCTTCTCAGTTTCCTAAGCAGAGTTGAACTAGATATGGTCCGTGTGTGTAGGAAGCCCAGTTCTTTTGTTCTGAGCAAGCTCACTGTTCTGGCCCTATAGGAAACACAGTAGAGTAGAAGAGTGCTCTTTTCTCAAAAGCAGAGTGTGTTTCTTGTAAAGCGAGCTAGAGTTTGTTTCCCAGTCCTAAATGGAGATGAATCACATGCAGTTTCTGGTCCTACGAGCAAGAGTTGTTTTCTGGTAAGAAGAGTCACTATTGTGCTGCCATTGACATACACAGAACAAATAGCACTCGCATCTGTTCCCAGCAAGTACAGTGTATTGGACTGAAGAGGATCTACTGTTCTTGTCAGATTCCTAAGCAGACTTGAACTAGATATGGCCGTGTGTGTAAGAAGCACAGTTTTTTTGTTCTGAGCAAGCTCACTGTTCGGAACACATAGGAAACACAGTAGAGTAGAAGAGTGCTCTTTTCTGAAAAGCAGAGTGTGTTTCTTGGAAGTCGAGCTAGCGTTTGTTTCCCAGTCCTAAATGGAGTTGAGTCACATGCAGTTTTTTGACCAACCAGCAAGAGTTGTTTTCTGGTAAGACAAGTCACTATTGTGCTCCAATTGCCATACACAGTGCAAATAGCACTCACGTCTGTTCCCCGCAAGTACAGTGTATTGGACTGAAGAGGAGCTAGTGTTCTTGTCAGTTTCCTAAGCAGAGTTGAACTAGATATGGCCCGTGTGTAGGAAGCACAGTTGTTTTGTTCTGAGCAAGCTCACTGTTCGGAACACATAGGAAACACAGTAGAGTAGAAGAGTGCTCTTTTCTCAAAAGCAGAGTGTGTTTCAAGTAAGGCGAGCTAGCATTTGTTTCCCAGTCCTAAATGGAGTTGAATCACATGCAGTTTCTGGTCCTACGAGCAAGAGTTGTTTTCTGGTAAGGAAAGTCACTATTGCGCTCCCATTGCCATACACAGTGCAAATAGCACTCGCGTCTGTTCCCAGCAAGTACAGTGTATCGGACTGAAGAGGAGCTACTGTTCTTGTCAGTTTCCTAAGCAGAGTTGAACTAGATATGGCCCGTGTGTGTAGGAAACACAGGTCTTTTGTTCTGAGCAAGCTCACTGTTCTGGCCCTATAGGAAACACAGTAGAGTAGAAGAGTGCTCTTTTCTCTAAAGCAGAGTGTGTTTTTGTAAGGCGAGCTAGCATTTGTTTTCCAGTCCTAAATGGAGTGGAATCACATGCAGTTTGTGGTCCTATGAGCAAGAGTTGTTTTCTGGTAAGGAAAGTCACTATTGCGCTCCTATTGCCATACTCAGTGCTAATAGCCCTCCCTTCTGTTCCCAACAAGTACAGTGTATTGGACTGAAGAGAAGTTACTGTTCTTCTCAGTTTCCTAAGAAGAGTTGAACTAGATATGGTCCGTGTGTGTAGGAAGCACAGTTCTTTTTTTCTGAGCAAGCTCACTGTTCTGGCCCTATAGGAAACACAGTAGAGTAGAAGAGTGCTCTTTTCTCAAAAGCAGAGTGTGTTTCTTGTAAAGCGAGCTAGAGTTTGTTTCCCAGTCCTAAATGGACATGAATCACATGCAGTTTCTGGTCCTACGAGCAAGAGTTGTTTTCTGGTAAGAAGAGTCACTATTGCGCTGCCATTGACATATACAGGACAAATAGCACTCGCGTCTGTTCCCAGCAAGTACAGTGTATTGGACTGAAGAGGATCTACTGTTCTTGTCAGGTTCCTAAGCAGACTTGAACTAGATATGGCCGTGTGTGTAGGAAGCACAGTTTTTTTTTTCTGAGCAAGCTCACTGTTCGGAACACATAGGAAACACAGTAGAGTAGAAGAGTGCTCTTTTCTCAAAAGCAGAGTGTGTTTCTTGTAAAGCGAGCTAGAGTTTGTTTCCCAGTCCTAAATGGAGTTGAATCACATGCAGTTTCTGGTCCTACGAACAAGAGTTGTTTTCTGGTAAGGAAAGTCACTATTGTGCTCCCATTGCCCTACACAAGGCAAATAGCACTCGCGAATTTTCCCAGCAAGTAAAGTGTATTGGACTGAATAGGAGCTACTGTTCTTGTCAGTTTCCTAAGCAGAGTTGAACTAGATGTGGTCCTTGTGTGTATTAAGCACAGTTCTTTTGTTCTGAGCAAGCTCACTGTTTGGACCCCATAGGAAACACAGTAGAGTAGAACAGTGCTATTTTCTCTAAAGCAGAGTGTGTTTCTTGTAAGGCGAGCTAGCGTTTGTTTCCCAGTCCTAAATGGAGTGGAATCACATGCAGTTTCTGGTCCTATGAGCAAGAGTTGTTTTCTGGTAAGGAAAGTCACTATTGCGCTCCCATTGACATACACAGTGCAAATATCACTCGCTTCTGTTCCCCACAAGTACAGTGTATCGGACTGAAGAGGAGCTACTGTTCTTGTCAGTTTCCTAAGCAGAGTTGAACTAGATATGGCCCGTGTGTGTAGGAAGCACAGTTCTTTTGTTCTGAGCAAGCTCACTGTTCGGACCCCATAGGAAACACAGTAGAGTAGAAGAGTGATCTTTTCTCAAAAGCAGAGTGTGTTTCATGTAAGGCGAGCTAGCATTTGTTTTCCAGTCCTAAATGGAGTTGAATCACATGCAGTTTCTGGTCCTACGATCAAGAGTTGTTTTCTGGAAAGGAAAGTCACTATTGCGCTCCCATTGCCATACACAGTGCAAATAGCACTCGCGTCTGTTCCCAGCAAGTACAGTGTATCGGAATGAAGAGGAGCTACTGTTCCTGTCAGTTTCCTAAGCAGAGTTGAACTAGATATGGCTCGTATGTAGGAAGCACAGTTCTTTGTTCTGAGCATTCTCACTGTTCTGGCCCTATAGGAAACACAGTAGAGTAGAAGAGTGTTCTTTTCTCTAAAGCAGAGTGTGTTTCTGTAAGGTGAGCTAGCTTTTGTTTCCCAGTCCTAAATGGAGTTGAATCACATGCAGTTTCTGGTCCTACGAGCAAGAGTTGTTTTCTGGTAAGAAGAGTCACTATTGTGCTGCCATTGCCATACACAGGACAAATAGCACTGGCGTCTGTTCCCAGCACGTACAGTGTATTGGACTGAAGAGGATCTACTGTTATTGTCAGGTTCCTAAGCAGACTTGAACTAGATATGGCCGTGTGTGTAGGAAGCACAGTTTTTTTGTTCTGAGCAAGCTCACTGTTCGGAACACATAGGAAACACAGTAGAGTAGAAGAGTGCTCTTTTCTGAAAAGCAGAGTGTGTTTCTTGGAAGTCGAGCTAGCGTTTGTTTCCCAGTCCTAAATGGAGTTGAGTCACATGCAGTTTTTTGTCCAACGAGCAAGAGTTGTTTTCTGGTAAGACAAGTCACTATTGTGCTCCAATTGCCATACACAGTGCAAATATCACTCGCTTCTGTTCCCCACAAGTACAGTGTATCGGACTGAAGAGGAGCTACTGTTCTTTTCAGTTTCCTAAGCAGAGTTGAACTAGATATGGCCCTTGTGTGTAGGAAGCACAGTTCTTATGTTCTGAGCAAGCTCACTGTTCTGGCCCTATAGGAAACACAGTAGAGTAGAAGAGTGCTCTTTTCTCAAAAGCAGAGTGTGTTTCTTGTAAAGCAAGCTAGAGTTTGTTTCCCAGTCCTAAATGGAGTTGAATCACATGCAGTTTCTGGTCCTACAAACAAGAGTTGTTTTCTGGTAAGGAAAGTCACTGTTGCGCTCCCATTGCCCTACACAAGGCAAATAGCACTCGCGACTTTTCCCAGCAAGTACAGTGTATTGCACTGAATAGGAGCTACTGTTCTTGTCAGTTTCCTAAGCAGAGTTGAACTAGATGTGGTCCGTGTGTGTATTAAGCACAGTTCTTTTGTTCTGAGCAAGCTCACTGTTTGGACCCCATAGGAAACACAGTAGAGTAGAACAGTGCTATTTTCTCTAAAGCAGAGTGTGTTTCTTGTAAGGCGAGCTAGCATTTGTTTCCCAGTCCTAAATGGAGTGGAATCACATGCAGTTTCTAGTCCTATGAGCAAGAGTTGTTTTCTGGTAAGGAAAGTCACTATTGCGCTCCCATTGACATACACAGTGCAAATAGCACATGCGCCTGTTGCCAGCAAGTACAGAGTATTGGACTGAAGAGGAGCTACTGTTCTTGTCAGTTTCCTAAGCAGAGTTGAACTAGATATGGCCCGTGTGTGTAGGAAGCACAGTTCTTTTGTTCTGAGCAAGCTCACTGTTTGGACCTCATAGGAAACACAGTAGAGTAGAAGAGTGCTCTTTAATCAAAAGCAGAGTGTGTTTCATGTAAGGCGAGCTAGCATTTGTTTCCCAGTCCTAAATGGAGTTGAATCACATGCAGTTTCTGGTCTAACGAGCAAGAGCTGTTTTCTGGTAAGGAAAGTCACTATTTTGCTCCCATTGCCATCCACAGTGCAAATAGCCCTCCCGTCTGTTCCCAGCAAGTACAGTGTATTGGACGGAAGAGGAGCTACTGTTCTTGTCAGTTTCCTAAGAAGAGTTGAACTAGTTATGGCCCTGTGTTGGAAGCACAGTTCTTTTGTTCTGAGCAAGCTCACTGTTCTGGCCATATAGGAAACACAGTAGAGTAGAAGAGTGCTCTTTTCTCTAAAGCAGAGTGTGTTTCTTGTAAGGCGAGCTAGCGTTTGTTTCCCAGTCCTAAATGGAGTTGAATCACATGCAGTTTCTAGTCTTACGAGCAAGAGTTGTTTTATGGTAACAAGAGTCACTATTGCTATGCCATTGCCATACACAGGACAAATAGCACTGGCATCTGTTCCCAGCAAGTACAGTGTATTGGACTGAAGAGGATCTACAGTTCTTGTCAGGTTCCTAAGCAGAATTGAACTAGATATGGCCGTGTGTGTAGGAAGCACAGTTTTTTTGTTCTGAGGAAGCTTACTGTTCAGAACACATAGGAAACACAGTAGAGTAGAAGAGTGCTCTTTTCTCAAAAGCAGAGTGTGTTTCTTGGAAGTCGAGCTAGCGTTTGTTTCCCAGTCCTAAATGGAGTTGTGTCACATGCAGTTTTTTGTCCTACGAGCAAGAGTTGTTTTCTGGTAAGACAAGTCACTATTGTGCTCCAATTGCCATACACAGTGCAAATATCACTCGCTTCTGTTCCCCACAAGTACAGTGTATCGGACTGAAGAGGAGCTACTGTTCTTGTCAGTTTCCTAAGCAGAGTTGAACTAGATATGGCCCGTGTGTGTAGGAAGCACAGTTCTTTTGTTCTGAGCAAGCTCACTGTTCGGACCCCATAGGAAACACAGTAGAGTAGAAGAGTGATCTTTTCTCAAAAGCAGAGTGTGTTTCATGTAAGGCGAGCTAGCATTTGTTTTCCAGTCCTAAATGGAGTTGAATCACATGCAGTTTCTGGTCCTACGATCAAGAGTTGTTTTCTGGAAAGGAAAGTCACTATTGCGCTCCCATTGCCATACACAGTGCAAATAGCACTCGCGTCTGTTCCCAGCAAGTACAGTGTATCGGAATGAAGAGGAGCTACTGTTCCTGTCAGTTTCCTAAGCAGAGTTGAACTAGATAATGCTCGTATGTAGGAAGCACAGTTCTTTGTTCTGAGCATTCTCACTGTTCTGGCCCTATAGGAAACACAGTAGAGTAGAAGAGTGTTCTTTTCTCTAAAGCAGAGTGTGTTTCTGTAAGGTGAGCTAGCTTTTGTTTCCCAGTCCTAAATGGAGTTGAATCACATGCAGTTTCTGGTCCTACGAGCAAGAGTTGTTTTCTGGTAAGAAGAGTCACTATTGTGCTGCCATTGCCATACACAGGACAAATAGCGCTGGCGTCTGTTCCCAGCACGTACAGTGTATTGGACTGAAGAGGATCTACTGTTATTGTCAGGTTCCTAAGCAGACTTGAACTAGATATGGCCGTGTGTGTAGGAAGCACAGTTTTTTTGTTCTGAGCAAGCTCACTGTTCGGAACACATAGGAAACACAGTAGAGTAGAAGAGTGCTCTTTTCTCAAAAGCAGAGTGTGTTTCTTGGAAGTCGAGCTAGCGTTTGTTTCCCAGTCCTAAATGGAGTTGAGTCACATGCAGTTTTTTGTCCAACGAGCAAGAGTTGTTTTCTGGTAAGACAAGTCACTATTGTGCTCCAATTGCCATACACAGTGCAAATATCACTCGCTTCTGTTCCCCACAAGTACAGTGTATCGGACTGAAGAGGAGCTACTGTTCTTGTCAGTTTCCTAAGCAGAGTTGAACTAGATATGGCCCGTGTGTGTAGGAAGCACAGTTCTTATGTTCTGAGCAAGCTCACTGTTCTGGCCCCATAGGAAACACAGTAGAGTAGAAGAGTGATCTTTTCTCAAAAGCAGAGTGTGTTTCTTGTAAAGCGAGCTAGAGTTTGTTTCCCAGTCCTAAATGGAGTTGAATCACATGCAGTTTCTGGTCCTACGAACAAGAGTTGTTTTCTGGTAAGGAAAGTCACTGTTGCGCTCCCATTGCCCTACACAAGGCAAATAGCACTCGCGAATTTTCCCAGCAAGTACAGTGTATTGCACTGAATAGGAGCTACTGTTCTTGTCAGTTTCCTAAGCAGAGTTGAACTAGATGTGGTCCGTGTGTGTATTAAGCACATTTTCTTTTGTTCTGAGCAAGCTCACTGTTTGGACCCCATAGGAAACACAGTAGAGTAGAACAGTGCTATTTTCTCTAAAGCAGAGTGTGTTTCTTGTAAGGCGAGCTAGCATTTGTTTCCCAGTCCTAAATGGAGTGGAATCACATGCAGTTTCTAGTCCTATGAGCAAGAGTTGTTTTCTGGTAAGGAAAGTCACTATTGCGCTCCCATTGACATACACAGTGCAAATAGCACATGCGCCTGTTGCCAGCAAGTACAGTGTATTGGACTGAAGAGGAGCTACTGTTCTTTTCAGTTTCCTAAGCAGAGTTGAACTAGATATGGCCCGTGTGTGTAGGAAGCACAGTTCTTTTGTTCTGAGCAAGCTCACTGTTTGGACCTCATAGGAAACACAGTAGAGTAGAAGAGTGCTCTTTAATCAAAAAGCAGAGTGTGTTTCATGTAAGGCGAGCTAGCATTTGTTTCCCAGTCCTAAATGGAGTTGAATCACATGCAGTTTCTGGTCCTACGAGCAAGAGCTGTTTTCTGGTAAGGAAAGTCACTATTTTGCTCCCATTGCCATCCACAGTGCAAATAGCCCTCCCGTCTGTTCCCAGCAAGTACAGTGTATTGGACAGAAGAGGAGCTACTGTTCTTGTCAGTTTCCTAAGAAGAGTTGAACTAGTTATGGCCCTGTGTTGGAAGCACAGTTCTTTTGTTCTGAGCAAGCTCACTGTTCTGGCCCTATAGGAAAAAACAGTAGAGTAGAAGAGTGCTCTTTTCTCTAAAGCAGAGTGTGTTTCTTGTAAGGTGAGCTAGCGTTTGTTTCCCAGTCCTAAATGGAGTTGAATCACATGCAGTTTCTAGTCCTACGAGCAAGAGTTGTTTTATGGTAACAAGAGTCACTATTGCTATGCCATTGCCATACACAGGACAAATAGCACTGGCGTCTGTTCCCAGCAAGTACAGTGTATTGGACTGAAGAGGATCTACAGTTCTTGTCAGGTTCCTAAGCAGAATTGAACTAGATATGGCCGTGTGTGTAGGAAGCACAGTTTTTTTGTTCTGAGGAAGCTCACTGTTCGGAACACATAGGAAACACAGTAGAGTAGAAGAGTGCTCTTTTCTCAAAAGCAGAGTGTGTTTCTTGGAAGTCGAGCTAACGTTTGTTTCCCAGTCCTAAATGGAGTTGAGTCACATGCAGTTTTTTGTCCTACGAGCAAGAGTTGTTTTCTGGTAAGACAAGTCACTATTGTGCTCCAATTGCCATACACAGTGCAAATATCACTCGCTTCTGTTCCCCACAAATACAGTGTATCGGACTGAAGAGGAGCTACTGTTCTTGTCAGTTTCCTAAGCATAGTTGAACTAGATATGGCCCGTGTGTGTAGGAAGCACAGTTCTTTTGTTCTGAGCAAGCTCACTGTTCGGACCCCATAGGAAACACAGTAGAGTAGAAGAGTGATCTTTTCTCAAAAGCAGAGTGTGTTTCATGTAAGGCGAGCTAGCATTTGTTTTCCAGTCCTAAATGGAGTTGAATCACATGCAGTTTCTGGTCCTACGATCAAGAGTTGTTTTCTGGAAAGGAAAGTCACTATTGCGCTCCCATTGCCATACACAGTGCAAATAGCACTCGCGTCTGTTCCCAGCAAGTACAGTGTATCGGACTGAAGAGGAGCTACTGTTCCTGTCAGTTTCCTAAGCAGAGTTGAACTAGATATGGCTCGTATGTAGGAAGCACAGTTCTTTGTTCTGAGCATTCTCACTGTTCTGGCCCTATAGGAAACACAGTAGAGTAGAAGAGTGTTCTTTTCTCTAAAGCAGAGTGTGTTTCTGTAAGGTGAGCTAGCTTTTGTTTCCCAGTCCTAAATGGAGTTGAATCACATGCAGTTTCTGGTCCTACGAGCAAGAGTTGTTTTCTGGTAAGAAGAGTCACTATTGTGCTGCCATTGCCATACACAGGACAAATAGCACTGGCGTCTGTTCCCAGCACGTACAGTGTATTGGACTGAAGAGGATCTACTGTTATTGTCAGGTTCCTAAGCAGACTTGAACTAGATATGGCCGTGTGTGTAGGAAGCACAGTTTTTTTGTTCTGAGCAAGCTCACTGTTCGGAACACATAGGAAACACAGTAGAGTAGAAGAGTGCTCTTTTCTCAAAAGCAGAGTGTGTTTCTTGGAAGTCGAGCTAGCGTTTGTTTCCCAGTCCTAAATGGAGTTGAGTCACATGCAGTTTTTTGTCCAACGAGCAAGAGTTGTTTTCTGGTAAGACAAGTCACTATTGTGCTCCAATTGCCATACACAGTGCAAATATCACTCGCTTCTGTTCCCCACAAGTACAGTGTATCGGACTGAAGAGGAGCTACTGTTCTTGTCAGTTTCCTAAGCAGAGTTGAACTAGATATGGCCCGTGTGTGTAGGAAGCACAGTTCTTATGTTCTGAGCAAGCTCACTGTTCTGGCCCTATAGGAAACACAGTAGAGTAGAAGAGTGCTCTTTTCTCAAAAGCAGAGCGTGTTTCTTGTAAAGCGAGCTAGAGTTTGTTTCCCAGTCCTAAATGGAGTTGAATCACATGCAGTTTCTGGTCCTACGAACAAGAGTTGTTTTCTGGTAAGGAAAGTCACTGTTGCGCTCCCATTGCCCTACACAAGGCAAATAGCACTCGCGACTTTTCTCAGCAAGTACAGTGTATTGCACTGAATAGGAGCTACTGTTCTTGTCAGTTTCCTAAGCAGAGATGAACTAGATGTGGTCCGTGTGTGTATTAAGCACAGTTCTTTTGTTCTGAGCAAGCTCACTGTTTGGACCCCATAGGAAACACAGTAGAGTAGAACAGTGCTATTTTCTCTAAAGCAGAGTGTGTTTCTTGTAAGGCGAGCTAGCATTTGTTTCCCAGTCCTAAATGGAGTGGAATCACATGCAGTTTCTAGTCCTATGAGCAAGAGTTGTTTTCTGGTAAGGAAAGTCACTATTGCGCTCCCATTGACATACACAGTGCAAATAGCACATGCGCCTGTTGCCAGCAAGTACAGAGTATTGGACTGAAGAGGAGCTACTGTTCTTGTCAGTTTCCTAAGCAGAGTTGAACTAGATATGGCCCGTGTGTGTAGGAAGCACAGTTCTTTTGTTCTGAGCAAGCTCACTGTTCGGACCCCATAGGAAACACAGTAGAGTAGAAGAGTGATCTTTTCTCAAAAGCAGAGTGTGTTTCATGTAAGGCGAGCTAGCATTTGTTTTCCAGTCCTAAATGGAGTTGAATCACATGCAGTTTCTGGTCCTACGATCAAGAGTTGTTTTCTGGAAAGGAAAGTCACTATTGCGCTCCCATTGCCATACACAGTGCAAATAGCACTCGCGTCTGTTCCCAGCAAGTACAGTGTATCGGACTGAAGAGGAGCTACTGTTCCTGTCAGTTTCCTAAGCAGAGTTGAACTAGATATGGCTCGTATGTAGGAAGCACAGTTCTTTGTTCTGAGCATTCTCACTGTTCTGGCCCTATAGGAAACACAGTAGAGTAGAAGAGTGTTCTTTTCTCTAAAGCAGAGTGTGTTTCTGTAAGGTGAGCTAGCTTTTGTTTCCCAGTCCTAAATGGAGTTGAATCACATGCAGTTTCTGGTCCTACGAGCAAGAGTTGTTTTCTGGTAAGAAGAGTCACTATTGTGCTGCCATTGCCATACACAGGACAAATAGCACTGGCGTCTGTTCCCAGCACGTACAGTGTATTGGACTGAAGAGGATCTACTGTTATTGTCAGGTTCCTAAGCAGACTTGAACTAGATATGGCCGTGTGTGTAGGAAGCACAGTTTTTTTGTTCTGAGCAAGCTCACTGTTCGGAACACATAGGAAACACAGTAGAGTAGAAGAGTGCTCTTTTCTCAAAAGCAGAGTGTGTTTCTTGGAAGTCGAGCTAGCGTTTGTTTCCCAGTCCTAAATGGAGTTGAGTCACATGCAGTTTTTTGTCCAACGAGCAAGAGTTGTTTTCTGGTAAGACAAGTCACTATTGTGCTCCAATTGCCATACACAGTGCAAATATCACTCGCTTCTGTTCCCCACAAGTACAGTGTATCGGACTGAAGAGGAGCTACTGTTCTTGTCAGTTTCCTAAGCAGAGTTGAACTAGATATGGCCCGTGTGTGTAGGAAGCACAGTTCTTATGTTCTGAGCAAGCTCACTGTTCTGGCCCTATAGGAAACACAGTAGAGTAGAAGAGTGCTCTTTTCTCAAAAGCAGAGTGTGTTTCTTGTAAAGCGAGCTAGAGTTTGTTTCGCAGTCCTAAATGGAGTCGAATCACATGCAGTTTCTGGTCCTACGAACAAGAGTTGTTTTCTGGTAAGGAAAGTCACTGTTGCGCTCCCATTGCCCTACTCAAGGCAAATAGCACTCGCGACTTTTCCAGCAAGTACAGTGTATTGCACTGAATAGGAGCTACTGTTCTTGTCAGTTTCCTAAGCAGAGTTGAACTAGATGTGGTCCGTGTGTGTATTAAGCACAGTTCTTTTGTTCTGAGCAAGCTCACTCTTTGGACGCCATAGGAAACACAGTAGAGTAGAACAGTGCTATTTACTCTAAAGCAGAGTGTGTTTCTTGTAAGACAAGCTAGCATTTGTTTCCCAGTCCTAAATGGAGTGGAATCACATGCATTTTCTAGTCCTATGAGCAAGAGTTGTTTTCTGGTAAGGAAAGTCACTATTGCGCTCCCATTGACATACACAGTGCAAATAGCACATGCGCCTGTTGCCAGCAAGTACAGTGTATTGGACTGAAGAGGAGCTACTGTTCTTTTCAGTTTCCTAAGCAGAGTTGAACTAGATATGGCCCGTGTGTGTAGGAAGCACAGTTCTTTTGTTCTGAGCAAGCTCACTGTTTGGACCTCATAGGAAACACAGTAGAGTAGAAGAGTGCTCTTTAATCAAAAGCAGAGTGTGTTTCATGTAAGGCGAGCTAGCATTTGTTTCCCAGTCCTAAATGGAGTTGAATCACATGCAGTTTCTGGTCCTATGAGCAAGAGCTGTTTTCTGGTAAGGAAAGTCACTATTTTGCTCCCATTGCCATCCACAGTGCAAATAGCCCTCCCGTCTGTTCCCAGCAAGTACAGTGTATTGGACAGAAGAGGAGCTACTGTTCTTGTCAGTTTCCTAAGAAGAGTTGAACTAGTTATGGCCCTGTGTTGGAAGCACAGTTCTTTGTTCTGAGCAAGCTCACTGTTCTGGCCCTATAGGAAACACAGTAGAGTAGAAGAGTGCTCTTTTCTCTAAAGCAGAGTGTGTTTCTTGTAAGGCGAGCTAGCGTTTGTTTCCCAGTCCTAAATGGAGTTGAATCACATGCAGTTTCTAGTCTTACGACCAAGAGTTGTTTTATGGTAACAAGAGTCACTATTGCTATGCCATTGCCATACACAGGACAAATAGCACTGGCGTCTGTTCCCAGCAAGTACAGTGTATTGGACTGAAGAGGATCTACAGTTCTTGTCAGGTTCCTAAGCAGAATTGAACTAGATATGGCCGTGTGTGTAGGAAGCACAGTTTTTTTGTTCTGAGGAAGCTCACTGTTCGGAACACATAGGAAACACAGTAGAGTAGAAGAGTGCTCTTTTCTCAAAAGCAGAGTGTGTTTCTTGGAAGTCGAGCTAACGTTTGTTTCCCAGTCCTAAATGGAGTTGAGTCACATGCAGTTTTTTGTCCTACGAGCAAGAGTTGTTTTCTGGTAAGACAAGTCACTATTGTGCTCCAATTGCCATACACAGTGCAAATATCACTCGCTTCTGTTCACAACAAGTACAGTGTATCGGACTGAAGAGGAGCTACTGTTCTTGTCAGTTTCCTAAGCAGAGTTGAACTAGATATGGCTCGTATGTAGGAAGCACAGTTCTTTGTTCTGAGCATTCTGACTGTTCTGGCCCTATAGGAAACACAGTAGAGTAGAAGAGTGTTCTTTTCTCTAAAGCAGAGTGTGTTTCTGTAAGGTGAGCTAGCTTTTGTTTCCCAGTCCTAAATGGAGTTGAATCACATGGAGTTTCTGGTCCTACGAGCAAGAGTTGTTTTCTGGTAAGAAGAGTCACTATTGTGCTGCCATTGCCATACACAGGACAAATAGCACTGGCGTCTGTTCCCAGCACGTACAGTGTATTGGACTGAAGAGGATCTACTGTTATTGTCAGGTTCCTAAGCAGACTTGAACTAGATATGGCCGTGTGTGTAGGAAGCACAGTTTTTTTGTTCTGAGCAAGCTCACTGTTCGGAACACATAGGAAACACAGTAGAGTAGAAGAGTGCTCTTTTCTCAAAAGCAGAGTGTGTTTCTTGGAAGTCGAGCTAGCGTTTGTTTCCCAGTCCTAAATGGAGTTGAGTCACATGCAGTTTTTTGTCCAACGAGCAAGAGTTGTTTTCTGGTAAGACAAGTCACTATTGTGCTCCAATTGCCATACACAGTGCAAATATCACTCGCTTCTGTTCCCCACAAGTACAGTTTATCGGACTGAAGAGGAGCTACTGTTCTTGTCAGTTTCCTAAGCAGAGTTGAACTAGATATGGCCCGTGTGTGTAGGAAGCACAGTTCTTATGTTCTGAGCAAGCTCACTGTTCTGGCCCTATAGGAAACACAGTAGAGTAGAAGAGTGCTCTTTTCTCAAAAGCAGAGTGTGTTTCTTGTAAAGCGAGCTAGAGTTTGTTTCCCAGTCCTAAATGGAGTTGAATCACATGCAGTTTCTGGTCCTACGAACAAGAGTTGTTTTCTGGTAAGGAAAGTCACTGTTGCGCTCCCATTGCCCTACACAAGGCAAATAGCACTCGCGACTTTTCTCAGCAAGTACAGTGTATTGCACTGAATAGGAGCTACTGTTCTTGTCAGTTTCCTAAGCAGAGTTGAACTAGATGTGGTCCGTGTGTGTATTAAGCACAGTTCTTTTGTTCTGAGCAAGCTCACTGTTTGGACCCCATAGGAAACACAGTAGAGTAGAACAGTGCTATTTTCTCTAAAGCAGAGTGTGTTTCTTGTAAGACAAGCTAGCATTTGTTTCCCAGTCCTAAATGGAGTGGAATCACATGCATTTTCTAGTCCTATGAGCAAGAGTTGTTTTCTGGTAAGGAAAGTCACTATTGCGCTCCCATTGACATACACAGTGCAAATAGCACATGCGCCTGTTGCCAGCAAGTACAGTGTATTGGACTGAAGAGGAGCTACTGTTCTTTTCAGTTTCCTAAGCAGAGTTGAACTAGATATGGCCCGTGTGTGTAGGAAGCACAGTTCTTTTGTTCTGAGCAAGCTCACTGTTTGGACCTCATAGGAAACACAGTAGAGTAGAAGAGTGCTCTTTAATCAAAAGCAGAGTGTGTTTCATGTAAGGCGAGCTAGCATTTGTTTCCCAGTCCTAAATGGAGTTGAATCACATGCAGTTTCTGGTCCTATGAGCAAGAGCTGTTTTCTGGTAAGGAAAGTCACTATTTTGCTCCCATTGCCATCCACAGTGCAAATAGCCCTCCCGTCTGTTCCCAGCAAGTACAGTGTATTGGACAGAAGAGGAGCTACTGTTCTTGTCAGTTTCCTAAGAAGAGTTGAACTAGTTATGGCCCTGTGTTGGAAGCACAGTTCTTTGTTCTGAGCAAGCTCACTGTTCTGGCCCTATAGGAAACACAGTAGAGTAGAAGAGTGCTCTTTTCTCTAAAGCAGAGTGTGTTTCTTGTAAGGCGAGCTAGCGTTTGTTTCCCAGTCCTAAATGGAGTTGAATCACATGCAGTTTCTAGTCTTACGACCAAGAGTTGTTTTATGGTAACAAGAGTCACTATTGCTATGCCATTGCCATACACAGGACAAATAGCACTGGCGTCTGTTCCCAGCAAGTACAGTGTATTGGACTGAAGAGGATCTACAGTTCTTGTCAGGTTCCTAAGCAGAATTGAACTAGATATGGCCGTGTGTGTAGGAAGCACAGTTTTTTTGTTCTGAGGAAGCTCACTGTTCGGAACACATAGGAAACACAGTAGAGTAGAAGAGTGCTCTTTTCTCAAAAGCAGAGTGTGTTTCTTGGAAGTCGAGCTAACGTTTGTTTCCCAGTCCTAAATGGAGTTGAGTCACATGCAGTTTTTTGTCCTACGAGCAAGAGTTGTTTTCTGGTAAGACAAGTCACTATTGTGCTCCAATTGCCATACACAGTGCAAATATCACTCGCTTCTGTTCACAACAAGTACAGTGTATCGGACTGAAGAGGAGCTACTGTTCTTGTCAGTTTCCTAAGCAGAGTTGAACTAGATATGGCTCGTATGTAGGAAGCACAGTTCTTTGTTCTGAGCATTCTGACTGTTCTGGCCCTATAGGAAACACAGTAGAGTAGAAGAGTGTTCTTTTCTCTAAAGCAGAGTGTGTTTCTGTAAGGTGAGCTAGCTTTTGTTTCCCAGTCCTAAATGGAGTTGAATCACATGGAGTTTCTGGTCCTACGAGCAAGAGTTGTTTTCTGGTAAGAAGAGTCACTATTGTGCTGCCATTGCCATACACAGGACAAATAGCACTGGCGTCTGTTCCCAGCACGTACAGTGTATTGGACTGAAGAGGATCTACTGTTATTGTCAGGTTCCTAAGCAGACTTGAACTAGATATGGCCGTGTGTGTAGGAAGCACAGTTTTTTTGTTCTGAGCAAGCTCACTGTTCGGAACACATAGGAAACACAGTAGAGTAGAAGAGTGCTCTTTTCTCAAAAGCAGAGTGTGTTTCTTGGAAGTCGAGCTAGCGTTTGTTTCCCAGTCCTAAATGGAGTTGAGTCACATGCAGTTTTTTGTCCAACGAGCAAGAGTTGTTTTCTGGTAAGACAAGTCACTATTGTGCTCCAATTGCCATACACAGTGCAAATATCACTCGCTTCTGTTCCCCACAAGTACAGTTTATCGGACTGAAGAGGAGCTACTGTTCTTGTCAGTTTCCTAAGCAGAGTTGAACTAGATATGGCCCGTGTGTGTAGGAAGCACAGTTCTTATGTTCTGAGCAAGCTCACTGTTCTGGCCCTATAGGAAACACAGTAGAGTAGAAGAGTGCTCTTTTCTCAAAAGCAGAGTGTGTTTCTTGTAAAGCGAGCTAGAGTTTGTTTCCCAGTCCTAAATGGAGTTGAATCACATGCAGTTTCTGGTCCTACGAACAAGAGTTGTTTTCTGGTAAGGAAAGTCACTGTTGCGCTCCCATTGCCCTACACAAGGCAAATAGCACTCGCGACTTTTCTCAGCAAGTACAGTGTATTGCACTGAATAGGAGCTACTGTTCTTGTCAGTTTCCTAAGCAGAGTTGAACTAGATGTGGTCCGTGTGTGTATTAAGCACAGTTCTTTTGTTCTGAGCAAGCTCACTGTTTGGACCCCATAGGAAACACAGTAGAGTAGAACAGTGCTATTTTCTCTAAAGCAGAGTGTGTTTCTTGTAAGGCGAGCTAGCATTTGTTTCCCAGTCCTAAATGGAGTGGAATCACATGCAGTTTCTAGTCCTATGAGCAAGAGTTGTTTTCTGGTAAGGAAAGTCACTATTGCGCTCCCATTGACATACACAGTGCAAATAGCACATGCGCCTGTTGCCAGCAAGTACAGTGTATTGGACTGAAGAGGAGCTACTGTTCTTTTCAGTTTCCTAAGCAGAGTTGAAATAGATATAGCCCGTGTGTGTAGGAAGCACAGTTCTTTTGTTCTGAGCAAGCTCACTGTTTGGACCTCATAGGAAACACAGTAGAGTAGAAGAGTGCTCTTTAATCAAAAGCAGAGTGTGTTTCATGTAAGGCGAGCTAGCATTTGTTTCCCAGTCCTAAATGGAGTTGAATCACATGCAGTTTCTAGTCCTACGAGCAAGAGCTGTTTTCTGGTAAGGAAAGTCACTATTTTGCTCCCATTGCCATCCACAGTGCAAATAGCCCTCCCGTCTGTTCCCAGCAAGTACAGTGTATTGGACAGAAGAGGAGCTACTGTTCTTGTCAGTTTCCTAAGAAGAGTTGAACTAGTTATGGCCCTGTGTTGGAAGCACAGTTCTTTTGTTCTGAGCAAGCTCACTGTTCTGGCCCTATAGGAAACACAGTAGAGTAGAAGAGTGCTCTTTTCTCTAAAGCAGAGTGTGTTTCTTGTAAGGCGAGCTAGCGTTTGTTTCCCAGTCCTAAATGGAGTTGAATCACATGCAGTTTCTAGTCTTACGAGCAAGAGTTGTTTTATGGTAACAAGAGTCACTATTGCTATGCCATTGCCATACACAGGACAAATAGCACTGGCGTCTGTTCCCAGCAAGTACAGTGTATTGGACTGAAGAGGATCTACTGTTCTTGTCAGGTTCCTAAGCAGAATTGAACTAGATATGGCCGTGTGTGTAGGAAGCACAGTTTTTTTGTTCTGAGGAAGCTCACTGTTCGGAACACATAGGAAACACAGTAGAGTAGAAGAGTGCTCTTTTCTCAAAAGCAGAGTGTGTTTCTTGGAAGTCGAGCTAGCATTTGTTTCCCAGTCCTAAATGGAGTTGAGTCACATGCAGTTTTTTGTCCTATGAGCAAGAGTTGTTTTCTGGTAAGACAAGTCACTATTGTGCTCCAATTGCCATACACAGTGCAAATAGCACTCGCGTCTGTTCCCCGAAAGTACTGTGTATGGGACTGAAGAGGAGCTAGTGTTCTTGTCAGTTTCCTAAGCAGAGTTGAACTAGATATGGCCCGTGTGTGTAGGAAGCACAGTTCTTTTGTTCTGAGCAAGCTCACTGTTCGGACCCCATAGGAAACACAGTAGAGTAGAAGAGTGATCTTTTCTCAAAAGCAGAGTGTGTTTCATGTAAGGCGAGCTAGCATTTGTTTTCCAGTCCTAAATGGAGTTGAATCACATGCAGTTTCTGGTCCTACGAACAAGAGTTGTTTTCTGGTAAGGAAAGTCACTGTTGCGCTCCCATTGCCCTACACAAGGCAAATAGCACTCGCGACTTTTCTCAGCAAGTACAGTGTATTGCACTGAATAGGAGCTACTGTTCTTGTCAGTTTCCTAAGCAGAGATGAACTAGATGTGGTCCGTGTGTGTATTAAGCACAGTTCTTTTGTTCTGAGCAAGCTCACTGTTTGGACCCCTTAGGAAACACAGTAGAGTAGAACAGTGCTATTTTCTCTAAAGCAGAGTGTGTTTCTTGTAAGGCGAGCTAGCATTTGTTTCCCAGTCCTAAATGGAGTGGAATCACATGCAGTTTCTAGTCCTATGAGCAAGAGTTGTTTTCTGGTAAGGAAAGTCACTATTGCGCTCCCATTGACATACACAGTGCAAATAGCACATGCGCCTGTTGCCAGCAAGTACAGTGTATTGGACTGAAGAGGAGCTACTGTTCTTGTAAATTTCCTAAGCAGAGTTGAACTAGATATGGCCCTTGTGTGTAGGAAGCACAGTTCTTTTGTTCTGAGCCAGCTCACTCTTCGGACCTCATAGGAAACACAGTAGAGTAGAAGAGTGCTCTTTAATCAAAAGCAGAGTGTGTTTCATGTAAGTCGAGCTAGCATTTGTTTCCCAGTCCTAAATGGAGTTGAATCACATGCAGTTTCTGGTCCTAAGAGCAAGAGCTGTTTTCTGGTAAGGAAAGTCACTATTTTGCTCCCATTGCCATCCACAGTAAATAGCCCTCCCGTCTGTTCCCAGCAAGTACAGTGTATTGGACGGAAGAGGAGCTACTGTTCTTGTCAGTTTCCTAAGCAGAGTTGAACTAGTTATGGCCCGTGTGTAGGAAGCACAGTTCTTTTGTTCTGAGCAAGCTCACTGTTCTGGCCCTATAGGAAACACAGTAGAGTAGAAGAGTGCTCTTTTCTCTAAAGCAGAGTGTGTTTCTTGTAAGGCGAGCTAGCGTTTGTTTCCCAGTCCTAAATGGAGTTGAATCACATGCAGTTTCTAGTCTTATGAGCAAGAGTTGTTTTATGGTAACAAGAGTCACTATTGCTATGCCATTGCCATACACAGGACAAATAGCACTGGCGTCTGTTCCCAGCAAGTACAGTGTATTGGACTGAAGAGGAGCTACTGTTCTTGTCAGTTTCCTAAGCAGAGTTGAACTAGATATGGTCCGTGTGTGTAGGAAGCACAATTCTTTTGTTCTGAGCAAGCTCACTGTTTGGACCCCTTAGGAAACACAGTAGAGTAGAAGAGTGCTCTTTTCTCTAAAGCAGAGTGTGTTTCTTGTAAGGCGAGCTAGCGTTTGTTTCCCAGTCCTAAATTGAGTTGAGTCACATGCAGATTTTTGTCCTACGAGCAAGAGTTGTTTTCTGGTAAGACAAGTCACTATTGTGCTCCAATTGCCGTACACAGTGCAAATAGCACTCGCGTCTGTTCCCCGAAAGTACAGTGTATTGGACTGAAGAGGAGCTAGTGTTCTTGTCAGTTTCCTAAGCAGAGTTGAACTAGATATGGCCCGTGTGTGTAGGAAGCACAGTTCTTTTGTTCTGAGCAAGCTCACTGTTCGGACCCCATAGGAAACACAGTATAGTAGAAGAGTGCTCTTTTCTCAAAAGCAGAGTGTGTTTTTGTAAGGCGAGCTAGCGTTTGTTTCCTACTCCTAAATGGAGTTGAATCACATGCAGTTTCTGGTCCTACGAGCAAGAGTTGTTTTCTGGTAAGGAAAGTCACTATTGCGCTCCCATTACCCTATACAAGGCAAATAGCACTCGAGTCTTTTCCCAGCAAGTACAGTGTATTGGAGTGAATAGAACCTACTGTTCTTGTCAGTTTCCTAAGCAGAGTTGAAGTAGATATGGTCCGTATGTGTAGGAAGCACAGTTCTTATGTTCTGAGCAAGCTCACTGTTTGGATCTCATAGGAAACACAGTAGAGTAAAAGAGTGCTCTTTTCTCTAAAGCAAAGTGTGTTTTTGTAAGGCGAGCTAGCATTTGTTTCCCAGTCCTAGATGGAGTGGAATCACATGCAGTTTCTGGTCCTACGAGTAACAGTTGTTTTCTGGTAAGGAAAGTCACTATTGCGCTCCCATTGCCATACACAGTGCAAATAGCCCTCCCGTCTGTTCCCAGCAAGTACAGTGTATTGGACTGAAGAGGAGCTACTGTTCTTCTCAGTTTCCTAACCAGAGTTGAACTAGATATGGTCCGTGTGTGTAGGAAGCACAGTTCTTTTTTTCTGAGCAAGCTCACTGTTCTGGCACTATAGGAAACACAGTAGAGTAGAAGAGTGCTCTTTTCTCAAAAGCAGAGTGTGTTTCTTGTAAAGCGAGCTAGAGTTTGTTTCCCAGTCCTAAATGGAGATGAATCACATGCAGTTTCTGGTCCTACGAGCAAGAGTTGTTTTCTGGTAAGAAGAGTCACTATTGCGCTGCCATTGCCATACACAGAACAAATAGCACTCGCATCTGTTCCCAGCAAGTACAGTGTATTGGACTGAAGAGGATCTACTGTTCTTGTCAGGTTCCTAAGCAGACTTGAACTAGATATGGCCGTGTGTGTAAGAAGCACAGTTTTTTTGTTCTGAGCAAGCTCACTGTTCGGACCCCATAGGAAACACAGTAGAGTAGAAGAGTGATCTTTTCTCAAAAGCAGAGTGTGTTTCTTGGAAGTCGAGCTAACGTTTGTTTCCCAGTCCTAAATGGAGTTGAGTCACATGCAGTTTTTTGTCCAACGAGCAAGAGTTGTTTTCTGGTAAGACAAGTCACTATTGTGCTCCAATTGCCATACACAGTGCAAATATCACTCGCTTCTGTTCCCCACAAGTACAGTGTATCGGAATGAAGAGGAGCTACTGTTCTTGTCAGTTTCCTAAGCAGAGTTGAACTAGATATGGCCCGTGTGTGTAGGAAGCACAGTTCTTTTGTTCTGAGCAAGCTCACTGTTCGGACCCCATAGGAAACACAGTAGAGTAGAAGAGTGATCTTTTCTCAAAAGCAGAGTGTGTTTCATGTAAGGCGAGCTAGCATTTGTTTTCCAGTCCTAAATGGAGTTGAATCACATGCAGTTTCTGGTCCTACGATCAAGAGTTGTTTTCTGGAAAGGAAAGTCACTATTGCGCTCCCATTGCCATACACAGTGCAAATAGCACTCGCGCTGTTCCCAGCAAGTACAGTGTATCGGACTGAAGAGGAGCTACTGTTCCTGTCAGTTTCCTAAGCAGAGTTGAACTAGATATGGCTCGTATGTAGGAAGCACAGTCCTTTGTTCTGAGCATTCTCACTGTTCTGGCCCTATAGGAAACACAGTAGAGTAGAAGAGTGTTCTTTTCTCTAAAGCAGAGTGTGTTTCTGTAAGGCGAGCTAGCTTTTGTTTCCCAGTCCTAAATGGAGTTGAATCACATGCAGTTTCTGGTCCTACGAGCAAGAGTTGTTTTCTGGTAAGAAGAGTCACTATTGTGCTGCCATTGCCATACACAGGACAAATAGCACTGGCGTCTGTTCCCAGCACGTACAGTGTATTGGACTGAAGAGGATCTACTGTTATTGTCAGGTTCCTAAGCAGACTTGAACTAGATATGGCCGTGTGTGTAGGAAGCACAGTTTTTTTGTTCTGAGCAAGCTCACTGTTCGGAACACATAGGAAACACAGTAGAGTAGAAGAGTGCTCTTTTCTCAAAAGCAGAGTGTGTTTCTTGGAAGTCGAGCTAGCGTTTGTTTCCCAGTCTTAAATGGAGTTGAGTCACATGCAGTTTTTTGTCCAACGAGCAAGAGTTGTTTTCTGGTAAGACAAGTCACTATTGTGCTCCAATTGCCATACACAGTGCAAATATCACTCGCTTCTGTTCCCCACAAGTACAGTGTATCGGACTGAAGAGGAGCTACTGTTCTTGTCAGTTTCCTAAGCAGAGTTGAACTAGATATGGCCCGTGTGTGTAGGAAGCACAGTTCTTATGTTCTGAGCAAGCTCACTGTTCTGGCCCTATAGGAAACACAGTAGAGTAGAAGAGTGCTCTTTTCTCAAAAGCAGAGCGTGTTTCTTGTAAAGCGAGCTAGAGTTTGTTTCCCAGTCCTAAATGGAGTTGAATCACATGCAGTTTCTGGTCCTACGAACAAGAGTTGTTTTCTGGTAAGGAAAGTCACTGTTGCGCTCCCATTGCCCTACACAAGGCAAATAGCACTCGCGACTTTTCTCAGCAAGTACAGTGTATTGCACTGAATAGGAGCTACTGTTCTTGTCAGTTTCCTAAGCAAAGATGAACTAGATGTGGTCCGTGTGTGTATTAAGCACAGTTCTTTTGTTCTGAGCAAGCTCACTGTTTGGACCCCATAGGAAACACAGTAGAGTAGAACAGTGCTATTTTCTCTAAAGCAGAGTGTGTTTCTTGTAAGGCGAGCTAGCATTTGTTTCCCAGTCCTAAATGGAGTGGAATCACATGCAGTTTCTAGTCCTATGAGCAAGAGTTGTTTTCTGGTAAGGAAAGTCACTATTGCGCTCCCATTGACATACACAGTGCAAATAGCACATGCGCCTGTTGCCAGCAAGTACAGAGTATTGGACTGAAGAGGAGCTACTGTTCTTGTCAGTTTCCTAAGCAGAGTTGAACTAGATATGGCCCGTGTGTGTAGGAAGCACAGTTCTTTTGTTCTGAGCAAGCTCACTGTTCGGACCCCATAGGAAACACAGTAGAGTAGAAGAGTGATCTTTTCTCAAAAGCAGAGTGTGTTTCATGTAAGGCGAGCTAGCATTTGTTTTCCAGTCCTAAATGGAGTTGAATCACATGCAGTTTCTGGTCCTACGATCAAGAGTTGTTTTCTGGAAAGGAAAGTCACTATTGCGCTCCCATTGCCATACACAGTGCAAATAGCACTCGCGTCTGTTCCCAGCAAGTACAGTGTATCGGACTGAAGAGGAGCTACTGTTCCTGTCAGTTTCCTAAGCAGAGTTGAACTAGATATGGCTCGTATGTAGGAAGCACAGTTCTTTGTTCTGAGCATTCTCACTGTTCTGGCCCTATAGGAAACACAGTAGAGTAGAAGAGTGTTCTTTTCTCTAAAGCAGAGTGTGTTTCTGTAAGGTGAGCTAGCTTTTGTTTCCCAGTCCTAAATGGAGTTGAATCACATGCAGTTTCTGGTCCTACGAGCAAGAGTTGTTTTCTGGTAAGAAGAGTCACTATTGTGCTGCCATTGCCATACACAGGACAAATAGCACTGGCGTCTGTTCCCAGCACGTACAGTGTATTGGACTGAAGAGGATCTACTGTTATTGTCAGGTTCCTAAGCAGACTTGAACTAGATATGGCCGTGTGTGTAGGAAGCACAGTTTTTTTGTTCTGAGCAAGCTCACTGTTCGGAACACATAGGAAACACAGTAGAGTAGAAGAGTGCTCTTTTCTCAAAAGCAGAGTGTGTTTCTTGGAAGTCGAGCTAGCGTTTGTTTCCCAGTCCTAAATGGAGTTGAGTCACATGCAGTTTTTTGTCCAACGAGCAAGAGTTGTTTTCTGGTAAGACAAGTCACTATTGTGCTCCAATTGCCATACACAGTGCAAATATCACTCGCTTCTGTTCCCCACAAGTACAGTGTATCGGACTGAAGAGGAGCTACTGTTCTTGTCAGTTTCCTAAGCAGAGTTGAACTAGATATGGCCCGTGTGTGTAGGAAGCACAGTTCTTATGTTCTGAGCAAGCTCACTGTTCTGGCCCTATAGGAAACACAGTAGAGTAGAAGAGTGCTCTTTTCTCAAAAGCAGAGTGTGTTTCTTGTAAAGCGAGCTAGCGTTTTGTTTCGCAGTCCTAAATGGAGTTGAATCACATGCAGTTTCTGGTCCTACGAACAAGAGTTGTTTTCTGGTAAGGAAAGTCACTGTTGCGCTCCCATTGCCCTACTCAAGGCAAATAGCACTCGCGACTTTTCCCAGCAAGTACAGTGTATTGCACTGAATAGGAGCTACTGTTCTTGTCAGTTTCCTAAGCAGAGTTGAACTAGATGTGGTCCGTGTGTGTATTAAGCACAGTTCTTTTGTTCTGAGCAAGCTCACTCTTTGGACGCCATAGGAAACACAGTAGAGTAGAACAGTGCTATTTTCTCTAAAGCAGAGTGTGTTTCTTGTAAGGCGAGCTAGCATTTGTTTCCCAGTCCTAAATGGAGTGGAATCACATGCAGTTTCTAGTCCTATGAGCAAGAGTTGTTTTCTGGTAAGGAAAGTCACTATTGCGCTCCCATTGACATACACAGTGCAAATAGCACATGCGCCTGTTGCCAGCAAGTACAGTGTATTGGACTGAAGAGGAGCTACTGTTCTTTTCAGTTTCCTAAGCAGAGTTGAAATAGATATGGCCCGTGTGTGTAGGAAGCACAGTTCTTTTGTTCTGAGCAAGCCCACTGTTTGGACCTCATAGGAAACACAGTAGAGTAGAAGAGTGCTCTTTAATCAAAAGCAGAGTGTGTTTCATGTAAGGCGAGCTAGCATTTGTTTCCCAGTCCTAAATGGAGTTGAATCACATGCAGTTTCTGGTCCTATGAGCAAGAGCTGTTTTCTGGTAAGGAAAGTCACTATTTTGCTCCCATTGCCATCCACAGTGCAAATAGCCCTCCCGTCTGTTCCCAGCAAGTACAGTGTATTGGACGGAAGAGGAGCTACTGTTCTTGTCAGTTTCCTAAGAAGAGTTGAACTAGTTATGGCCCTGTGTTGGAAGCACAGTTCTTTTGTTCTGAGCAAGCTCACTGTTCTGGCCCTATAGGAAACACAGTAGAGTAGAAGAGTGCTCTTTTCTCTAAAGCAGAGTGTGTTTCTTGTAAGGCGAGCTAGCGTTTGTTTCCCAGTCCTAAATGGAGTTGAATCACATGCAGTTTCTAGTCTTACGAGCAAGAGTTGTTTTATGGTAACAAGAGTCACTATTGCTATGCCATTGCCATACACAGGACAAATAGCACTGGCGTCTGTTCCCAGCAAGTACAGTGTATTGGACTGAAGAGGATCTACAGTTCTTGTCAGGTTCCTAAGCAGAATTGAACTAGATATGGCCGTGTGTGTAGGAAGCACAGTTTTTTTGTTCTGAGCAAGCTCACTGTTCGGAACACATAGGAAACACAGTAGAGTAGAAGAGTGCTCTTTTCTCAAAAGCAGAGTGTGTTTCTTGGAAGTCGAGCTAACGTTTGTTTCCCAGTCCTAAATGGAGTTGAGTCACATGCAGTTTTTTGTCCTACGAGCAAGAGTTGTTTTCTGGTAAGACAAGTCACTATTGTGCTCCAATTGCCAAACACAGTGCAAATAGCACTCGTGTCTGTTCCCCGAAAGTACTGTGTATGGGACTGAAGAGGAGCTAGTGTTCTTGTCAGTTTCCTAAGCAGAGTTGAACTAGATATGGCCCGTGTGTGTAGGAAGCACAGTTCTTTTGTTCTGAGCAAGCTCACTGTTCGGACCCATAGGAAACACAGTAGAGTAGAAGAGTGATCTTTTCTCAAAAGCAGAGTGTGTTTCATGTAAGGCGAGCTAGCATTTGTTTTCCAGTCCTAAATGGAGTTGAATCACATGCAGTTTCTGGTCCTACGATCAAGAGTTGTTTTCTAGAAAGGAAAGTCACTATTGCGCTCCCATTGCCATACACAGTGCAAATAGCACTCGCGTCTGTTCCCAGCAAGTACAGTGTATCGGAATGAAGAGGAGCTACTGTTCCTGTCAGTTTCATAAGCAGAGTTGAACTAGATATGGCTCGTATGCAGGAAGCACAGTTCTTTGTTCTGAGCATTCTCACTGTTCAGGCCCTATAGGAAACACAGTAGAGTAGAAGAGTGCTCTTTTCTCTAAAGCAGAGTGTGTTTCTGTAAGGTGAGCTAGCTTTTGTTTCCCAGTCCTAAATGGAGTTGAATCACATGCAGTTTCTGGTCCTACGAGCAAGAGTTGTTTTCTGGTAAGAAGAGTCACTATTGTGCTGCCATTGCCATACACAGGACAAATAGCACTGGCGTCTGTTCCCAGTACGTACAGTGTATTGGACTGAAGAGGATCTACTGTTATTGTCAGGTTCCTAAGCAGACTTGAACTAGATATGGCCGTGTGTGTAGGAAGCACAGTTTTTTTGTTCTGAGCAAGCTCACTGTTCGGAACACATAGGAAACACAGTAGAGTAGAAGAGTGCTCTTTTCTCAAAAGCAGAGTGTGTTTCTTGTAAGGCGAGCTAGCATTTGTTTCCCAGTCCTAAATGGAGTGGAATCACATGCAGTTTCTAGTCCTATGAGCAAGAGTTGTTTTCTGGTAAGGAAAGTCACTATTGCGCTCCCATTGACATACACAGTGCAAATAGCACATGCGCCTGTTGCCAGCAAGTACAGTGTATTGGACTGAAGAGGAGCTACTGTTCTTGTCAGTTTCCTAAGCAGAGTTGAACTAGATATGGCCCGTGTGTGTAGGAAGCACAGTTCTTTTGTTCTGAGCAAGCTCACTGTTTGGACCTCATAGGAAACACAGTAGAGTAGAAGAGTGCTCTTTAATCAAAAGCAGAGTGTGTTTCATGTAAGGCGAGCTAGCATTTGTTTCCCAGTCCTAAATGGAGTTGAATCACATGCAGTTTCTGGTCCTACGAGCAAGAGTTGTTTTCTGGTAACAAGAGTCACTATTGCGCTGCCATTGACATACACAGGACAAATAGCACTCGCGTCTGTTCCCAGCAAGTACAGTGTATTGGACTGAAGAGGATCTACTGTTCTTGTCAGGTTCCTAAGCAGACTTGAACTAGATATGGCCGTGTGTGTAGGAAGCACAGTTTTTTTTTGTTCTGAGCAAGCTCACTGTTCGGAACACATAGGAAACACAGTAGAGTAGAAGAGTGCTCTTTTCTCAAAAGCAGAGTGTGTTTCTTGGAAGTCGAGCTAGCGTTTGTTTCCCAGTCCTAAATGGAGTTGAGTCACATGCAGTTTTTTGTCCAACGAGCAAGAGTTGTTTTCTGGTAAGACAAGTCACTATTGTGCTCCAATTGCCATACACAGTGCAAATATCACTCGCTTCTGTTCCCCACAAGTACAGTGTATCGGACTGAAGAGGAGCTATTGTTCTTGTCAGTTTCCTAAGCAGAGTTGAACTAGATATGGCCCGTGTGTGTAGGAAGCACAGTTCTTATGTCCTGAGCAAGCTCACTGTTCTGGCCCTATAGGAAACACAGTAGAGTAGAAGAGTGCTCTTTTCTCAAAAGCAGAGTGTGTTTCTTGTAAAGCGAGCTAGAGTTTGTTTCCCAGTCCTAAATGGAGTTGAATCACATGCAGTTTCTGGTCCTACGAACAAGAGTTGTTTTCTGGTAAGGAAAGTCACTATTGCGATCCCATTGCCCTACACAAGGCAAATAGCACTCGCGTCTTTTCCCAGCAAGTACAGTGTATTGGACTGAATAGGAGCTACTGTTCTTGTCAGTTTCCTAAGCAGAGTTGAACTAGATGTGGTCCGTGTGTGTATTAAGCACAGTTCTTTTGTTCTGAGCAAGCTCACTGTTTGGACCCCATAGGAAACACAGTAGAGTAGAACAGTGCTATTTTCTCTAAAGCAGAGTGTGTTTCTTGTAAGGCGAGCTAGCGTTTGTTTCCCAGTCCTAAATGGAGTGGAATCACATGCAGTTTCTAGTCCTATGAGCAAGAATATTTTTCTGGTAAGGAAAGTCACTATTGTGCTCCCATTGACATACACAGTGCAAATAGCACATGCGCCTGTTGCCAGCAAGTACAGTGTATTGGACTGAAGAGGAGCTACTGTTCTTGTCAGTTTCCTAAGCAGAGTTGAACTAGATATGGCCCGTGTGTGTTGGAAGCACAGTTCTTTTGTTCTGAGCAAGCTCACTGTTTGGACCTCATAGGAAACACAGTAGAGTAGAAGAGTGCTCTTTAATCAAAAGCAGAGTGTGTTTCATGTAAGGCGAGCTAGCATTTGCTTCCCAGTCCTAAATGGAGTTGAATCACATGCAGTTTCTGGTCTTACGAGCAAGAGCTGTTTTCTGTTAAGGAAAGTCACTATTTTGCTCCCATTGCCATCCACAGTGCAAGTAGCCCTCCCGTCTGTTCCCAGCAAGTACAGTGTATTGGACGGAAGAGGAGCTACTGTTCTTGTCAGTTTCCTAAGCAGAGTTGAACTAGTTATGGCCCTGTGTTGGAAGCACAGTTCTTTTGTTCTTAGCAAGCTCACTGTTCTGGCCCTATATGAAACACAGTAGAGTAGAAGAGTTTTCTTTTCTCTAAAGCAGAGTGTGTTTCTGTAAGGTGAGCTAGCTTTTGTTTCCCAGTCCTAAATGGAGTTGAATCACATGCAGTTTCTGGTCCTACGAGCAAGAGTTGTTTTATGGAAAGAAGAGTCACTATTGCGCTGCCATTGCCATACACAGGACAAATAGCACTGGCATCTGTTCCCAGCACGTACAGTGTATTGGACTGAAGAGGAGCTACTGTTCTTGTCAGGTTCCTAAGCAGAATTGAACTAGATATGGCCATGTGTGTAGGAAGCACAGTTCTTTTGTTCTGAGCAGGCTCAATGTTCGGACACCATAGGAAACACAGTAGAGTAGAAGTGTGCTCTTTTCTCAAAAGCAGAGTGTGTTTCTTGGAAGTCGAGCTAGCGTTTGTTTCCTACTCCTAAATGGAGTTGAATCACATGCAGTTTCTGGTCCTAGGGCAAGAGTTGTTTTCTGGTAAGGAAAGTCACTTTTGTGCTCCCATTGCCTTACAGAAGGCAAATAGCACTCGCGTCTTTTCCCATCAAGTACAGTGTATTGGACTGAATAGGAGCTACTGTTCTTTTCAGTTTCCTAAGCAGAGTTGAACTAGATATGGTCCGTGTGTGTAGGGAGCACAGTTATTTTGCTCTGAGCAAGCTCACTGTTTGACCCCATAGGGAACACAGTAGAGTAGAAGAGTGCTCTTTTCTCTAAAGCAGAGATTGTTTTGGTAAGGCGAGCTAGCATTTGTTTCCCAGTCCTAAATGGAGTGGAATCACATGCAGTTTCTGGTCCTACGAGCAAGAGTTGTTTTCTGGTAAGGAAAGTCACTATTGTGCTCCCATTGCCATACACAGTGCAAATAGCCCTCCCGTCTGTTCCCAGCAAGTACAGTGTATTGGACTGAAGAGGAGCTACTGTTCTTCTCAGTTTCCTAAGCAGAGTTGAACTAGATATGGTCCGTGTGTGTAGGAAGCACAGTTATATTTTTCTGAGCAAGCTCACTGTTCTGGCCCTATAGGAAACACAGTAGAGTAGAAGAGTGCTCTTTTCTCAAAAGCAGAGTGTGTTTCTTGTAAAGCGAGCTAGAGTTTGTTTCCCAGTCCTAAATGGAGTTGAATCACATGCAGTTTCTGGTCCTACGAGCAAGAGTTGTTTTCTGGTAAGAAGAGCCACTATTGCGCTGTCATTGACATACACAGGACAAATAGCACTGGCGTCTGTTCCCAGCAAGTACAGTGTATTGGACTGAATAGGATCTACTGTTCTTGTCAGGTTCCTAAGCAGACTTGAACTAGATATGGCCGTGTGTGTAGGAAGCACAGTTTTTTTTTTTCTGAGCAAGCTCACTGTTCGGAACACATAGGAAACACAGTAGAGGAGAAGAGTGCTCTTTTCTCAAAAGCAGAGTGTGTTTCTTGGAAGTCGAGCTAGCGTTTGTTTCCCAGTCCTAAATGGAGTTGAGTCACATGCAGTTTTTTGTCCAACGAGCAAGAGTTGTTTTCTGGTAAGACAAGTCACTATTGTGCTCCAATTGCCATACACAGTGCAAATATCACACGCTTCTGTTCCCCACAAGTACAGTGTATCGGACAGAAGAGGAGCTACTGTTCTTGTCAGTTTCCTAAGCAGAGTTGAACTAGATATGGCCCGTGTGTGTAGGAAGCACAGTTCTTATGTTCTGAGCAAGCTCACTGTTCTGGCCCTATAGGAAACACAGTAGAGTAGAAGAGTGCTCTTTTCTCAAAAGCAGAGTGTGTTTCTTGTAAAGCGAGCTAGCGTTTGTTTCCCAGTCCTAAATGGTTTTGAGTCACATGCAGTTTCTGGTCCTAAGAACAAGAGTTGTTTTCTGGAAAGGAAAGTCACTATTGCGTGCCCATTGCCTTACACAAGGCAAAGAGCACTCGCATTTTTTTCCCAGCAAGTACAGTGTATTGGACTGAATAGGAGTTACTGTTCTTGTCAGTTTCCTAAGTAGAGTTGAACTAGATATGGCCCGTGTGTGTAGGAAGCACAGTTCTTTTGTTCTGAGCAAGCTCACTGTTCTGGCCCTATAGGAAACACAGCAGAGTAGAAGAGAGCTCTTTTCTCAAAAGCAGAGTGTGTTTCTTGTAAGGCGAGCTAGCGTTTGTTTCCCAGTCCTAAATGGAGTTGACTCACATGCAGATTTTTGTCCTACGAGCAAGAGTTGTTTTCTGGTAGGGCGAGTCACTGTTGTGCTCCAATTGCCGTACACAGTGCAAATAGCACTCGCGTCTGTTCCCTGCAAGTACAGTGTATCGGACTGAAGAGGAGCTACTGTTCTTGTCAGTTTCCTAAGCAGAGTTGAACTAGATATGGCCATGTGTGTAGGAAGCACAGTTCTTTTGTTCTGAGCAAGCTCACTGTTCGGACACCATAGGAAACACAGTAGAGTAAAAGAGTGCTCTTTTCTCTAAAGCAGAGTGTGTTTTTGTAAGGCGAGCTAGCATTTGTTTCCCAGTCCTAAATGGAGTGGAATCACATGCAGTTTGTGGTCCTACGAGCAAGAGTTGTTTTCTGGTAAGGAAAGTCACTATTGAGCTACCATTGCCATACTCAGTGCAAATAGCCCTCCCGTCTGTTCCCAGCAAGTACAGTGTGTTGGACTGAAGAGGAGCTACTGTTCTTCTCAGTTTCCTAAGCAGAGTTGAACTAGATATGGCCCGTGTGTGTAGGAAGCACAGTTCTTATGCTCTGAGCAAGCTCACTGTTCTGGCCCTATAGGAAACACAGTAGAGTAGAAGAGTGCTCTTTTCTCAAAAGCAGAGTGTGTTTCTTGGAAGTCGAGCTAGCGTTTGTTTCCCAGTCCTAAATGGAGTTGAGTCACGTGCAGTTTTTTGTCCAACGAGCAAGAGTTGTTTTCTGGTAAGGAAAGTCACTATTGCACTCCCATTGCCCTACACAAGGCAAATAGCACTCGCGTCTTTTCCCAGCAAGTACAGTGTATTGGACTGAATAGGAGCTACTGTTCTTGTCAGTTTCCTAAGCAGAGTTGAACTAGATGTGGTCCGTGTGTGTATTAAGCACAGTTCTTTTGTTCTGAGCAAGCTCACTGTTTGGACCCCTTAGGAAACACAGTAGAGTAGAACAGTGCTATTTTCTCTAAAGCAGAGTGTGTTTCTTGTAAGGCGAGCTAGCATTTGTTTCCCAGTCCTAAATGGAGTGGAATCACATGCAGTTTCTAGTCCTATGAGGAAGAGTTGTTTTCTGGTAAGACAAGTCACTATTGCGCTCCCATTGACATACACAGTGCAAATAGCACATGCGCCTGTTGCCAGCAAGTACAGTGTATTGGACTGAAGAGGAGCTACTGTTCTTGTAAATTTCCTAAGCAGAGTTGAACTAGATATGGCCCTTGTGTGTAGGAAGCACAGTTCTTTTGTTCTGAGCCAGCTCACTCTTCGGACCTCATAGGAAACACAGTAGAGTAGAAGAGTGCTCTTTAATCAAAAGCAGAGTGTGTTTCATGTAAGTCGAGCTAGCCTTTGTTTCCCAGTCCTAAATGGAGTTGAATCACATGCAGTTTCTGGTCCTAAGAGCAAGAGCTGTTTTCTGGTAAGGAAAGTCACTATTTTGCTCCCATTGCTATCCACAGTAAATAGCCCTCCCGTCTGTTCCCAGCAAGTACAGTGTATTGGACGGAAGAGGAGCTACTGTTCTTGTCAGTTTCCTAAGCAGAGTTGAACTAGTTATGGCCCGTGTGTAGGAAGCACAGTTCTTTTGTTCTGAGCAAGCTCACTGTTCTGGCCCTATAGGAAACACAGTAGAGTAGAAGAGTGCTCTTTTCTCTAAAGCAGAGTGTGTTTCTTGTAAGGCGAGCTAGCGTTTGTTTCCCAGTCCTAAATGGAGTTGAATCACATGCAGTTTCTAGTCTTATGAGCAAGAGTTGTTTTATGGTAACAAGAGTCACTATTGCTATGCCATTGCCATACACAGGACAAATAGCACTGGCGTCTGTTCCCAGCAAGTACAGTGTATTGGACTGAAGAGGAGCTACTGTTCTTGTCAGTTTCCTTAGCAGAGTTGAACTAGATATGGTCCGTGTGTGTAGGAAGCACAATTCTTTTGTTCTGAGCAAGCTCACTGTTTGGACCCCATAGGAAACACAGTAGAGTAGAAGAGTGCTCTTTTCTCTAAAGCAGAGTGTGTTTCTTGTAAGGCGAGCTAGCGTTTGTTTCCCAGTCCTAAATGGAGTTGAGTCACATGCAGATTTTTGTCCTACGAGCAAGAGTTGTTTTCTGGTAAGACAAGTCACTATTGTGCTCCAATTGCCGTACACAGTGCAAATAGCACTCGCGTCTGTTCCCCGAAAGTACAGTGTATTGGACTGAAGAGGAGCTAGTGTTCTTGTCAGTTTCTTAAGCAGAGTTGAACTAGATATGGCCCGTGTGTGTAGGAAGCACAGTTCTTTTGTTCTGAGCAAGCTCACTGTTCGGACCCCATAGGAAACACAGTATAGTAGAAGAGTGCTCTTTTCTCAAAAGCAGAGTGTGTTTTTGTAAGGCGAGCTAGCGTTTGTTTCCTACTCCTAAATGGAGTTGAATCACATGCAGTTTCTGGTCCTACGAGCAAGAGTTGTTTTCTGGTAAGGAAAGTCACTATTGCGCTCCCATTACCCTATACAAGGCAAATAGCACTCGAGTCTTTTCCCAGCAAGTACAGTGTATTGGAGTGAATAGAACCTACTGTTCTTGTCAGTTTCCTAAGCAGAGTTGAAGTAGATATGGTCCGTATGTGTAGGAAGCACAGTTCTTATGTTCTGAGCAAGCTCACTGTTTGGATCTCATAGGAAACACAGTAGAGTAAAAGAGTGCTCTTTTCTCTAAAGCAAAGTGTGTTTTTGTAAGGCGAGCTAGCATTTGTTTCCCAGTCCTAGATGGAGTGGAATCACATGCAGTTTCTGGTCCTACGAGTAACAGTTGTTTTCTGGTAAGGAAAGTCACTATTGCGCTCCCATTGCCATACACAGTGCAAATAGCCCTCCCGTCTGTTCCCAGCAAGTACAGTGTATTGGACTGAAGAGGAGCTACTGTTCTTCTCAGTTTCCTAACCAGAGTTGAACTAGATATGGTCCGTGTGTGTAGGAAGCACAGTTCTTTTTTTCTGAGCAAGCTCACTGTTCTGGCACTATAGGAAACACAGTAGAGTAGAAGAGTGCTCTTTTCTCAAAAGCAGAGCGTGTTTCTTGTAAAGCGAGCTAGAGTTTGTTTCCCAGTCCTAAATGGAGATGAATCACATGCAGTTTCTGGTCCTACGAGCAAGAGTTGTTTTCTGGTAAGAAGAGTCACTATTGCGCTGCCATTGCCATACACAGAACAAATAGCACTCGCATCTGTTCCCAGCAAGTACAGTGTATTGGACTGAAGAGGATCTACTGTTCTTGTCAGGTTCCTAAGCAGACTTGAACTAGATATGGCCGTGTGTGTAAGAAGCACAGTTTTTTTGTTCTGAGCAAGCTCACTGTTCGGACCCCATAGGAAACACAGTAGAGTAGAAGAGTGATCTTTTCTCAAAAGCAGAGTGTGTTTCTTGGAAGTCGAGCTAACGTTTGTTTCCCAGTCCTAAATGGAGTTGAGTCACATGCAGTTTTTTGTCCTACGAGCAAGAGTTGTTTTCTGGTAAGACAAGTCACTATTGTGCTCCAATTGCCATACACAGTGCAAATATCACTCGCTTCTGTTCCCCACAAGTACAGTGTATCGGACTGAAGAGGAGCTACTGTTCTTGTCAGTTTCCTAAGCAGAGTTGAACTAGATATGGCCCGTGTGTGTAGGAAGCACAGTTCTTTTCTTCTGAGCAAGCTCACTGTTCGGACCCCATAGGAAACACAGTAGAGTAGAAGAGTGATCTTTTCTCAAAAGCAGAGTGTGTTTCATGTAAGGCGAGCTAGCATTTGTTTTCCAGTCCTAAATGGAGTTGAATCACATGCAGTTTCTGGTCCTACGATCAAGAGTTGTTTTCTGGAAAGGAAAGTCACTATTGCGCTCCCATTGCCATACACAGTGCAAATAGCACTCGCGTCTGTTCCCAGCAAGTACAGTGTATCGGACTGAAGAGGAGCTACTGTTCCTGTCAGTTTCCTAAGCAGAGTTGAACTAGATATGGCTCGTATGTAGGAAACACAGTTCTTTGTTCTGAGCATTCTCACTGTTCTGGCCCTATAGGAAACACAGTAGAGTAGAAGAGTGTTCTTTTCTCTAAAGCAGAGTGTGTTTCTGTAAGGTGAGCTAGCTTTTGTTTCCCAGTCCTAAATGGAGTTGAATCACATGCAGTTTCTGGTCCTACGAGCAAGAGTTGTTTTCTGGTAAGAAGAGTCACTATTGTGCTGCCATTGCCATACACAGGACAAATAGCACTGGCGTCTGTTCCCAGCACGTACAGTGTATTGGACTGAAGAGGATCTACTGTTATTGTCAGGTTCCTAAGCAGACTTGAACTAGATATGGCCGTGTGTGTAGGAAGCACAGTTTTTTTGTTCTGAGCAAGCTCACTGTTCGGAACACATAGGAAACACAGTAGAGTAGAAGAGTGCTCTTTTCTCAAAAGCAGAGTGTGTTTCTTGGAAGTCGAGCTAGCGTTTGTTTCCCAGTCCTAAATGGAGTTGAGTCACATGCAGTTTTTTGTCCAACGAGCAAGAATTGTTTTCTGGTAAGACAAGTCACTATTGTGCTCCAATTGCCATACACAGTGCAAATATCACTCGCTTCTGTTCCCCACAAGTACAGTGTATCGGACTGAAGAGGAGCTACTGTTCTTGTCAGTTTCCTAAGCAGAGTTGAACTAGATATGGCCCGTGTGTGTAGGAAGCACAGTTCTTATGTTCTGAGCAAGCTCACTGTTCTGGCCCTATAGGAAACACAGTAGAGTAGAAGAGTGCTCTTTTCTCAAAAGCAGAGCGTGTTTCTTGTAAAGCGAGCTAGAGTTTGTTTCCCAGTCCTAAATGGAGTTGAATCACATGCAGTTTCTGGTCCTACGAACAAGAGTTGTTTTCTGGTAAGGAAAGTCACTGTTGCGCTCCCATTGCCCTACACAAGGCAAATAGCACTCGCGACTTTTCTCAGCAAGTACAGTGTATTGCACTGAATAGGAGCTACTGTTCTTGTCAGTTTCCTAAGCAGAGATGAACTAGATGTGGTCTGTGTGTGTATTAAGCACAGTTCTTTTGTTCTGAGCAAGCTCACTGTTTGGACCCCATAGGAAACACAGTAGAGTAGAACAGTGCTATTTTCTCTAAAGCAGAGTGTGTTTCTTGTAAGGCGAGCTAGCATTTGTTTCCCAGTCCTAAATGGAGTGGAATCACATGCAGTTTCTAGTCCTATGAGCAAGAGTTGTTTTCTGGTAAGGAAAGTCACTATTGCGCTCCCATTGACATACACAGTGCAAATAGCACATGCGCCTGTTGCCAGCAAGTACAGAGTATTGGACTGAAGAGGAGCTACTGTTCTTGTCAGTTTCCTAAGCAGAGTTGAACTAGATATGGCCCGTGTGTGTAGGAAGCACAGTTCTTTTGTTCTGAGCAAGCTCACTGTTCGGACCCCATAGGAAACACAGTAGAGTAGAAGAGTGATCTTTTCTCAAAAGCAGAGTGTGTTTCATGTAAGGCGAGCTAGCATTTGTTTTCCAGTCCTAAATGGAGTTGAATCACATGCAGTTTCTGGTCCTACGATCAAGAGTTGTTTTCTGGAAAGGAAAGTCACTATTGCGCTCCCATTGCCATACACAGTGCAAATAGCACTCGCGTCTGTTCCCAGCAAGTACAGTGTATCGGACTGAAGAGGAGCTACTGTTCCTGTCAGTTTCCTAAGCAGAGTTGAACTAGATATGGCTCGTATGTAGGAAGCACAGTTCTTTGTTCTGAGCATTCTCACTGTTCTGGCCCTATAGGAAACACAGTAGAGTAGAAGAGTGTTCTTTTCTCTAAAGCAGAGTGTGTTTCTGTAAGGTGAGCTAGCTTTTGTTTCCCAGTCCTAAATGGAGTTGAATCACATGCAGTTTCTGGTCCTACGAGCAAGAGTTGTTTTCTGGTAAGAAGAGTCACTATTGTGCTGCCATTGTCATACATACACAGGACAAATAGCACTGGCGTCTGTTCCCAGCACGTACAGTGTATTGGACTGAAGAGGATCTACTGTTATTGTCAGGTTCCTAAGCAGACTTGAACTAGATATGGCCGTGTGTGTAGGAAGCACAGTTTTTTTGTTCTGAGCAAGCTCACTGTTCGGAACACATAGGAAACACAGTAGAGTAGAAGAGTGCTCTTTTCTCAAAAGCAGAGTGTGTTTCTTGGAAGTCGAGCTAGCGTTTGTTTCCCAGTCCTAAATGGAGTTGAGTCACATGCAGTTTTTTGTCCAACGAGCAAGAGTTGTTTTCTGGTAAGACAAGTCACTATTGTGCTCCAATTGCCATACACAGTGCAAGTATCACTCGCTTCTGTTCCCCACAAGTACAGTGTATCAGACTGAAGAGGAGCTACTGTTCTTGTCAGTTTCCTAAGCAGAGTTGAACTAGATATGGCCCGTGTGTGTAGGAAGCACAGTTCTTATGTTCTGAGCAAGCTCACTGTTCTGGCCCTATAGGAAACACAGTAGAGTAGAAGAGTGCTCTTTTCTCAAAAGCAGAGTGTGTTTCTTGTAAAGCGAGCTAGAGTTTGTTTCGCAGTCCTAAATGGAGTTGAATCACATGCAGTTTCTGGTCCTACGAACAAGAGTTGTTTTCTGGTAAGGAAAGTCACTGTTGCGCTCCCATTGCCCTACTCAAGGCAAATAGCACTCGCGACTTTTCCCAGCAAGTACAGTGTATTGCACTGAATAGGAGCTACTGTTCTTGTCAGTTTCCTAAGCAGAGTTGAACTAGATGTGGTCCGTGTGTGTATTAAGCACAGTTCTTTTGTTCTGAGCAAGCTCACTCTTTGGACGCCATAGGAAACACAGTAGAGTAGAACAGTGCTATTTTCTCTAAAGCAGAGTGTGTTTCTTGTAAGGCGAGCTAGCATTTGTTTCCCAGTCCTAAATGGAGTGGAATCACATGCAGTTTCTAGTCCTATGAGCAAGAGTTGTTTTCTGGTAAGGAAAGTCACTATTGCGCTCCCATTGACATACACAGTGCAAATAGCACATGCGCCTGTTTCCAGCAAGTACAGTGTATTGGACTGAAGAGGAGCTACTGTTCTTTTCAGTTTCCTAAGCAGAGTTGAACTAGATATGGCCCGTGTGTGTAGGAAGCACAGTTCTTTTGTTCTGAGCAAGCTCACTGTTTGGACCTCATAGGAAACACAGTAGAGTAGAAGAGTGCTCTTTAATCAAAAGCAGAGTGTGTTTCATGTAAGGCGAGCTAGCATTTGTTTCCCAGTCCTAAATGGAGTTGAATCACATGCAGTTTCTGGTCCTATGAGCAAGAGCTGTTTTCTGGTAAGGAAAGTCACTATTTTGCTCCCATTGCCATCCACAGTGCAAATAGCCCTCCCGTCTGTTCCCAGCAAGTACAGTGTATTGGACAGAAGAGGAGCTACTGTTCTTGTCAGTTTCCTAAGAAGAGTTGAACTAGTTATGGCCCTGTGTTGGAAGCACAGTTCTTTTGTTCTGAGCAAGCTCACTGTTCTGGCCCTATAGGAAACACAGTAGAGTAGAAGAGTGCTCTTTTCTCCAAAGCAGAGTGTGTTTCTTGTAAGGCGAGCTAGCGTTTGTTTCCCAGTCCTAAATGGAGTTGAATCACATGCAGTTTCTAGTCTTACGAGCAAGAGTTGTTTTATGGTAACAAGAGTCACTATTGCTATGCCATTGCCATACACAGGACAAATAGCACTGGCGTCTGTTCCCAGCAAGTACAGTCTATTGGACTGAAGAGGATCTACAGTTCTTGTCAGGTTCCTAAGCAAAATTGAACTAGATATGGCCGTGTGTGTAGGAAGCACAGTTTTTTTGTTCTGAGGAAGCTCACTGTTCGGAACACATAGGAAACACAGTAGAGTAGAAGAGTGCTCTTTTCTCAAAAGCAGAGTGTGTTTCTTGGAAGTCGAGCTAACGTTTGTTTCCCAGTCCTAAATGGAGTTGAATCACATGCAGTTTTTTGTCCTATGAGCAAGAGTTGTTTTCTGGTAAGACAAGTCACTATTGTGCTCCAATTGCCATACACAGTGCAAATATCACTCGCTTCTGTTCACAACAAGTACAGTGTATCAGACTGAAGAGGAGCTACTGTTCTTGTCAGTTTCCTAAGCAGAGTTGAACTAGATATGGCCCGTGTGTGTAGGAAGCACAGTTCTTTTGTTCTGAGCAAGCTCACTGTTCGGACCCCATAGGAAACACAGTAGAGTAGAAGAGTGATCTTTTCTCAAAAGCATAGTGTGTTTCATGTAAGGCGAGCTAGCATTTGTTTTCCAGTCCTAAATAGAGTTGAATCACATGCAGTTTCTGGTCCTACGATCAAGAGTTGTTTTCTGGAAAGGAAAGTCACTATTGCGCTCCCATTGCCATACACAGTGCAAATAGCACTCGCGTCTGTTCCCAGCAAGTACAGTGTATCGGAATGAAGAGGAGCTACTGTTCCTGTCAGTTTCCTAAGCAGAGTTGAACTAGATATGGCTCGTATGTAGGAAGCACAGTTCTTTGTTCTGAGCATTCTCACTGTTCTGGCCCTATAGGAAACACAGTAGAGTAGAAGAGTGTTCTTTTCTCTAAAGCAGAGTGTGTTTCTGTAAGGTGAGCTAGCTTTTGTTTCCCAGTCCTAAATGGAGTTGAATCACATGGAGTTTCTGGTCCTACGAGCAAGAGTTGTTTTCTGGTAAGAAGAGTCACTATTGTGCTGCCATTGCCATACACAGGACAAATAGCACTGGCGTCTGTTCCCAGCACGTACAGTGTATTGGACTGAAGAGGATCTACTGTTATTGTCAGGTTCCTAAGCAGACTTGAACTAGATATGGCCGTGTGTGTAGGAAGCACAGTTTTTTTGTTCTGAGCAAGCTCACTGTTCGGAACACATAGGAAACACAGTAGAGTAGAAGAGTGCTCTTTTCTCAAAAGCAGAGTGTGTTTCTTGGAAGTCGAGCTAGCGTTTGTTTCCCAGTCCTAAATGGAGTTGAGTCACATGCAGTTTTTTGTCCAACGAGCAAGAGTTGTTTTCTGGTAAGACAAGTCACTATTGTGCTCCAATTGCCATACACAGTGCAAATATCACTCGCTTCTGTTCCCCACAAGTACAGTGTATCGGACTGAAGAGGAGCTACTGTTCTTGTCAGTTTCCTAAGCAGAGTTGAACTAGATATGGCCCGTGTGTGTAGGAAGCACAGTTCTTATGTTCTGAGCAAGCTCACTGTTCTGGCCCTATAGGAAACACAGTAGAGTAGAAGAGTGCTCTTTTCTCAAAAGCAGAGTGTGTTTCTTGTAAAGCGAGCTAGAGTTTGTTTCCCAGTCCTAAATGGAGTTGAATCACATGCAGTTTCTGGTCCTACGAACAAGAGTTGTTTTCTGGTAAGGAAAGTCACTATTGCGATCCCATTGCCCTACACAAGGCAAATAGCACTCGCGACTTTTCTCAGCAAGTACAGTGTATTGCACTGAATAGGAGCTACTGTTCTTGTCAGTTTCCTAAGCAGAGTTGAACTAGATATGGTCCGTGTGTGTATTAAGCACAGTTCTTTTGTTCTGAGCAAGCTCACTGTTTGGACCCCATAGGAAACACAGTAGAGTAGAACAGTGCTATTTTCTCTAAAGCAGAGTGTGTTTCTTGTAAGGCGAGCTAGCATTTGTTTCCCAGTCCTAAATGGAGTGGAATCACATGCAGTTTCTAGTCCTATGAGCAAGAGTTGTTTTCTGGTAAGGAAAGTCACTATTGCGCTCCCATTGACATACACAGTGCAAATAGCACATGCGCCTGTTGCCAGCAAGTACAGTGTATTGGACTGAAGAGGAGCTACTGTTCTTTTCAGTTTCCTAAGCAGAGTTGAACTAGATATGGCCCGTGTGTGTAGGAAGCACAGTTCTTTTGTTCTGAGCAAGCTCACTGTTTGGACCTCATAGGAAACACAGTAGAGTAGAAGAGTGCTCTTTAATCAAAAGCAGAGTGTGTTTCATGTAAGGCGAGCTAGCATTTGTTTCCCAGTCCTAAATGGAGTTGAATCACATGCAGTTTCTGGTCCTACGAGCAAGAGCTGTTTTCTGGTAAGGAAAGTCACTATTTTGCTCCCATTGCCATCCACAGTGCAAATAGCCCTCCCGTCTGTTCCCAGCAAGTACAGTGTATTGGACAGAAGAGGAGCTACTGTTCTTGTCAGTTTCCTAAGAAGAGTTGAACTAGTTATGGCCCTGTGTTGGAAGCACAGTTCTTTTGTTCTGAGCAAGCTCACTGTTCTGGCCCTATAAGAAACACAGTAGAGTAGAAGAGTGCTCTTTTCTCTAAAGCAGAGTGTGTTTCTTGTAAGGCGAGCTAGCGTTTGTTTCCCAGTCCTAAATGGAGTTGAATCACATGCAGTTTCTAGTCTTACGAGCAAGAGTTGTTTTATGGTAACAAGAGTCACTATTGCTATGCCATTGCCATACACAGGACAAATAGCACTGGCGTCTGTTCCCAGCAAGTACAGTGTATTGGACTGAAGAGGATCTACTGTTCTTGTCAGGTTCCTAAGCAGAATTGAACTAGATATGGCCGTGTGTGTAGGAAGCACAGTTTTTTTGTTCTGAGGAAGCTCACTGTTCGGAACACATAGGAAACACAGTAGAGTAGAAGAGTGCTCTTTTCTCAAAAGCAGAGTGTGTTTCTTGGAAGTCGAGCTAGCATTTGTTTCCCAGTCCTAAATGGAGTTGAGTCACATGCAGTTTTTTGTCCTATGAGCAAGAGTTGTTTTCTGGTAAGACAAGTCACTATTGTGCTCCAATTGCCATACACAGTGCAAATAGCACTCGCGTCTGTTCCCCGAAAGTACTGTGTATGGGACTGAAGAGGAGCTAGTGTTCTTGTCAGTTTCCTTAGCAGAGTTGAACTAGATATGGCCCGTGTGTGTAGGAAGCACAGTTTTTTTGTTCTGAGCAAGCTCACTGTTCGGACCCCATAGGAAACACAGTAGAGTAGAAGAGTGATCTTTTCTCAAAAGCAGAGTGTGTTTCATGTAAGGCGAGCTAGCATTTGTTTTCCAGTCCTAAATGGAGTTGAATCACATGCAGTTTCTGGTCCTACGATCAAGAGTTGTTTTCTAGAAAGGAAAGTCACTATTGCGCTCCCATTGCCATACACAGTGCAAATAGCACTCGCGTCTGTTCCCAGCAAGTACAGTGTATCGGAATGAAGAGGAGCTACTGTTCCTGTCAGTTTCATAAGCAGAGTTGAACTAGATATGGCTCGTATGCAGGAAGCACAGTTCTTTGTTCTGAGCAATCTCACTGTTCAGGCCCTATAGGAAACACAGTAGAGTAGAAGAGTGCTCTTTTCTCTAAAGCAGAGTGTGTTTCTGTAAGGTGAGCTAGCTTTTGTTTCCCAGTCCTAAATGGAGTTGAATCACATGCAGTTTCTGGTCCTACGAGCAAGAGTTGTTTTCTGGTAAGAAGAGTCACTATTGTGCTGCCATTGCCATACACAGGACAAATAGCACTGGCGTCTGTTCCCAGTACGTACAGTGTATTGGACTGAAGAGGATCTACTGTTATTGTCAGGTTCCTAAGCAGACTTGAACTAGATATGGCCCGTGTGTGTAGGAAGCACAGTTTTTTTGTTCTGAGCAAGCTCACTGTTCGGAACACATAGGAAACACAGTAGAGTAGAAGAGTGCTCTTTTCTCAAAAGCAGAGTGTGTTTCTTGTAAGGCGAGCTAGCATTTGTTTCCCAGTCCTAAATGGAGTGGAATCACATGCAGTTTCTAGTCCTATGAGCAAGAGTTGTTTTCTGGTAAGGAAAGTCACTATTGCGCTCCCATTGACATACACAGTGCAAATAGCACATGCGCCTGTTGCCAGCAAGTACAGTGTATTGGACTGAAGAGGAGCTACTGTTCTTGTCAGTTTCCTAAGCAGAGTTGAACTAGATATGGCCCGTGTGTGTAGGAAGCACAGTTATTTTGTTCTGAGCAAGCTCACTGTTTGGACCTCATAGGAAACACAGTAGAGTAGAAGAGTGCTCTTTAATCAAAAGCAGAGTGTGTTTCATGTAAGGCGAGCTAGCATTTGTTTCCCAGTCCTAAATGGAGTTGAATCACATGCAGTTTCTGGTCCTACGAGCAAGAGTTGTTTTCTGGTAAGAAGAGTCACTATTGCGCTGCCATTGACATACACAGGACAAATAGCACTCGCGTCTGTTCCCAGCAAGTACAGTGTATTGGACTGAAGAGGATCTACTGTTCTTGTCAGGTTCCTAAGAAGACTTGAACTAGATATGGCCGTGTGTGTAGGAAGCACAGTTTTTTTTTGTTCTGAGCAAGCTCACTGTTCGGAACACATAGGAAACACAGTAGAGTAGAAGAGTGCTCTTTTCTCAAAAGCAGAGTGTGTTTCTTGGAAGTCGAGCTAGCGTTTGTTTCCCAGTCCTAAATGGAGTTGAGTCACATGCAGTTTTTTGTCCAACGAGCAAGAGTTGTTTTCTGGTAAGACAAGTCACTATTGTGCTCCAATTGCCATACACAGTGCAAATATCACTCGCTTCTGTTCCCCACAAGTACAGTGTATCGGACTGAAGAGGAGCTATTGTTCTTGTCAGTTTCCTAAGCAGAGTTGAACTAGATATGGCCCGTGTGTGTAGGAAGCACAGTTCTTATGTTCTGAGCAAGCTCACTGTTCTGGCCCTATAGGAAACACAGTAGAGTAGAAGAGTGCTCTTTTCTCAAAAGCAGAGTGTGTTTCTTGTAAAGCGAGCTAGAGTTTGTTTCCCAGTCCTAAATGGAGTTGAATCACATGCAGTTTCTGGTCCTACGAACAAGAGTTGTTTTCTGGTAAGGAAAGTCACTATTGCGATCCCATTGCCCTACACAAGGCAAATAGCACTCGCGTCTTTTCCCAGCAAGTACAGTGTATTGGACTGAATAGGAGCTACTGTTCTTGTCAGTTTCCTAAGCAGAGTTGAACTAGATGTGGTCCGTGTGTGTATTAAGCACAGTTCTTTTGTTCTGAGCAAGCTCACTGTTTGGACCCCATAGGAAACACAGTAGAGTAGAACAGTGCTATTTTCTCTAAAGCAGAGTGTGTTTCTTGTAAGGCGAGCTAGCGTTTGTTTCCCAGTCCTAAATGGAGTGGAATCACATGCAGTTTCTAGTCCTATGAGCAAGAATATTTTTCTGGTAAGGAAAGTCACTATTGTGCTCCCATTGACATACACAGTGCAAATAGCACATGCGCCTGTTGCCAGCAAGTACAGTGTATTGGACTGAAGAGGAGCTACTGTTCTTGTCAGTTTCCTAAGCAGAGTTGAACTAGATATGGCCCGTGTGTGTTGGAAGCACAGTTCTTTTGTTCTGAGCAAGCTCACTGTTTGGACCTCATAGGAAACACAGTAGAGTAGAAGAGTGCTCTTTAATCAAAAGCAGAGTGTGTTTCATGTAAGGCGAGCTAGCATTTGCTTCCCAGTCCTAAATGGAGTTGAATCACATGCAGTTTCTGGTCTTACAAGCAAGAGCTGTTTTCTGGTAAGGAAAGTCACTATTTTGCTCCCATTGCCATCCACAGTGCAAGTAGCCCTCCCGTCTGTTCCCAGCAAGTACAGTGTATTGGACGGAAGAGGAGCTACTGTTCTTGTCAGTTTCCTAAGCAGAGTTGAACTAGTTATGGCCCTGTGTTGGAAGCACAGTTCTTTTGTTCTTAGCAAGCTCACTGTTCTGGCCCTATATGAAACACAGTAGAGTAGAAGAGTTTTCTTTTCTCTAAAGCAGAGTGTGTTTCTGTAAGGTGAGCTAGCTTTTGTTTCCCAGTCCTAAATGGAGTTGAATCACATGCAGTTTCTGGTCCTACGAGCAAGAGTTGTTTTATGGAAAGAAGAGTCACTATTGCGCTGCCATTGCCATACACAGGACAAATAGCACTGGCGTCTGTTCCCAGCACGTACAGTGTATTGGACTGAAGAGGAGCTACTGTTCTTGTCAGGTTCCTAAGCAGAATTGAACTAGATATGGCCATGTGTGTAGGAAGCACAGTTCTTTTGTTCTGAGCAGGCTCAATGTTCGGACACCATAGGAAACACAGTAGAGTAGAAGTGTGCTCTTTTCTCAAAAGCAGAGTGTGTTTCTTGTAAGGCGAGCTAGAGTTTGTTTCCCAGTCCTAAATGGAGTTGAATCACATGCAGTTTCTGGTCCTAGGGCAAGAGTTGTTTTCTGGTAAGGAAAGTCACTATTGTGCTCCCATTGCCTTACAGAAGGCAAATAGCACTCGCGTCTTTTCCCATCAAGTACAGTGTATTGGACTGAATAGGAGCTACTGTTCTTCTCAGTTTCCTAAGCAGAGTTGAACTAGATATGGTCCGTGTGTGTAGGGAGCACAGTTATTTTGCTCTGAGCAAGCTCACTGTTTGACCCCATAGGGAACACAGTAGAGTAGAAGAGTGCTCTTTTCTCTAAAGCAGAGTTTGTTTTGGTAAGGCGAGCTAGCATTTGTTTCCCAGTCCTAAATGGAGTGGAATCACATGCAGTTTCTGGTCCTACGAGCAAGAGTTGTTTTCTGGTAAGGAAAGTCACTATTGTTCTCCCATTGCCATACACAGTGCAAATAGCCCTCCCGTCTGTTCCCAGCAAGTACAGTGTATCGGACTGAAGAGGAGCTATTGTTCTTGTCAGTTTCCTAAGCAGAGTTGAACTAGATATGGCCCGTGTGTGTAGGAAGCACAGTTCTTATGTTCTGAGCAAGCTCACTGTTCTGGCCCTATAGGAAACACAGTAGAGTAGAAGAGTGCTCTTTTCTCAAAAGCAGAGTGTGTTTCTTGTAAAGCGAGCTAGAGTTTGTTTCCCAGTCCTAAATGGAGTTGAATCACATGCAGTTTCTGGTCCTACGAACAAGAGTTGTTTTCTGGTAAGGAAAGTCACTATTGCGATCCCATTGCCCTACACAAGGCAAATAGCACTCGCGTCTTTTCCCAGCAAGTACAGTGTATTGGACTGAATAGGAGCTACTGTTCTTGTCAGTTTCCTAAGCAGAGTTGAACTAGATGTGGTCCGTGTGTGTATTAAGCACAGTTCTTTTGTTCTGAGCAAGCTCACTGTTTGGACCCCATAGGAAACACAGTAGAGTAGAACAGTGCTATTTTCTCTAAAGCAGAGTGTGTTTCTTGTAAGGCGAGCTAGCGTTTGTTTCCCAGTCCTAAATGGAGTGGAATCACATGCAGTTTCTAGTCCTATGAGCAAGAATATTTTTCTGGTAAGGAAAGTCACTATTGTGCTCCCATTGACATACACAGTGCAAATAGCACATGCGCCTGTTGCCAGCAAGTACAGTGTATTGGACTGAAGAGGAGCTACTGTTCTTGTCAGTTTCCTAAGCAGAGTTGAACTAGATATGGCCCGTGTGTGTTGGAAGCACAGTTCTTTTGTTCTGAGCAAGCTCACTGTTTGGACCTCATAGGAAACACAGTAGAGTAGAAGAGTGCTCTTTAATCAAAAGCAGAGTGTGTTTCATGTAAGGCGAGCTAGCATTTGCTTCCCAGTCCTAAATGGAGTTGAATCACATGCAGTTTCTGGTCTTACAAGCAAGAGCTGTTTTCTGGTAAGGAAAGTCACTATTTTGCTCCCATTGCCATCCACAGTGCAAGTAGCCCTCCCGTCTGTTCCCAGCAAGTACAGTGTATTGGACGGAAGAGGAGCTACTGTTCTTGTCAGTTTCCTAAGCAGAGTTGAACTAGTTATGGCCCTGTGTTGGAAGCACAGTTCTTTTGTTCTTAGCAAGCTCACTGTTCTGGCCCTATATGAAACACAGTAGAGTAGAAGAGTTTTCTTTTCTCTAAAGCAGAGTGTGTTTCTGTAAGGTGAGCTAGCTTTTGTTTCCCAGTCCTAAATGGAGTTGAATCACATGCAGTTTCTGGTCCTACGAGCAAGAGTTGTTTTATGGAAAGAAGAGTCACTATTGCGCTGCCATTGCCATACACAGGACAAATAGCACTGGCGTCTGTTCCCAGCACGTACAGTGTATTGGACTGAAGAGGAGCTACTGTTCTTGTCAGGTTCCTAAGCAGAATTGAACTAGATATGGCCATGTGTGTAGGAAGCACAGTTCTTTTGTTCTGAGCAGGCTCAATGTTCGGACACCATAGGAAACACAGTAGAGTAGAAGTGTGCTCTTTTCTCAAAAGCAGAGTGTGTTTCTTGTAAGGCGAGCTAGAGTTTGTTTCCCAGTCCTAAATGGAGTTGAATCACATGCAGTTTCTGGTCCTAGGGCAAGAGTTGTTTTCTGGTAAGGAAAGTCACTATTGTGCTCCCATTGCCTTACAGAAGGCAAATAGCACTCGCGTCTTTTCCCATCAAGTACAGTGTATTGGACTGAATAGGAGCTACTGTTCTTCTCAGTTTCCTAAGCAGAGTTGAACTAGATATGGTCCGTGTGTGTAGGGAGCACAGTTATTTTGCTCTGAGCAAGCTCACTGTTTGACCCCATAGGGAACACAGTAGAGTAGAAGAGTGCTCTTTTCTCTAAAGCAGAGTTTGTTTTGGTAAGGCGAGCTAGCATTTGTTTCCCAGTCCTAAATGGAGTGGAATCACATGCAGTTTCTGGTCCTACGAGCAAGAGTTGTTTTCTGGTAAGGAAAGTCACTATTGTTCTCCCATTGCCATACACAGTGCAAATAGCCCTCCCGTCTGTTCCCAGCAAGTACAGTGTATTGGACTGAAGAGGAGCTACTGTTCTTCTCAGTTTCCTAAGCAGAGTTGAACTAGATATGGTCCGTGTGTGTAGGAAGCACAGTTATTTTTTTCTGAGCAAGCTCACTGTTCTGGCCCTATAGGAAACACAGTAGAGTAGAAGAGTGCTCTTTTCTCAAAAGCAGAGTGTGTTTCTTGTAAAGCGAGCTAGAGTTTGTTTCCCAGTCCTAAATGGAGTTGAATCACATGCAGTTTCTGGTCCTACGAGCAAGAGTTGTTTTCTGGTAAGAAGAGCCACGATTGCGCTGTCATTGACATACACAGGACAAATAGCACTGGCGTCTGTTCCCAGCAAGTACAGTGTATTGGACTGAATAGGATCTACTGTTCTTGTCAGGTTCCTAAGCAGACTTGAACTAGATATGGCCGTGTGTGTAGGAAGCACAGTTTTTTTTTTTTCTGAGCAAGCTCACTGTTCGGAACACATAGGAAACACAGTAGAGGAGAAGAGTGCTCTTTTCTCAAAAGCAGAGTGTGTTTCTTGGAAGTCGAGCTAGCGTTTGTTTCCCAGTCCTAAATGGAGTTGAGTCACATGCAGTTTTTTGTCCAACGAGCAAGAGTTGTTTTCTGGTAAGACAAGTCACTATTGTGCTCCAATTGCCATACACAGTGCAAATATCACTCGCTTCTGTTCCCCACAAGTACAGTGTATCGGACAGAAGAGGAGCTACTGTTCTTGTCAGTTTCCTAAGCAGAGTTGAACTAGATATGGCCCGTGTGTGTAGGAAGCACAGTTCTTTTGTTCTGAGCAAGCTCACTGTTCTGGCCCTATAGGAAACACAGTAGAGTAGAAGAGTGCTCTTTTCTCAAAAGCAGAGTGTGTTTCTTGTAAAGCGAGCTAGCGTTTGTTTCCCAGTCCTAAATGGTTTTGAGTCACATGCAGTTTCTGGTCCTAAGAACAAGAGTTGTTTTCTGGAAAGGAAAGTCACTATTGCGTGCCCATTGCCTTACACAAGGCAAAGAGCACTCGCATTTTTTCCCAGCAAGTACAGTGTATTGGACTGAATAGGAGTTACTGTTCTTGTCAGTTTCCTAAGTAGAGTTGAACTAGATATGGCCCGTGTGTGTAGGAAGCACAGTTCTTTTGTTCTGAGCAAGCTCACTGTTCTGGCCCTATAGGAAACACAGCAGAGTAGAAGAGAGCTCTTTTCTCAAAAGCAGAGTGTGTTTCTTGTAAGGCGAGCTAGCGTTTGTTTCCCAGTCCTAAATGGAGTTGACTCACATGCAGGTTTTTGTCCTACGAGCAAGAGTTGTTTTCTGGTAGGGCGAGTCACTGTTGTGCTCCAATTGCCGTACACAGTGCAAATAGCACTCGCGTCTGTTCCCTGCAAGTACAGTGTATCGGACTGAAGAGGAGCTACTGTTCTTGTCAGTTTCCTAAGCAGAGTTGAACTAGATATGGCCATGTGTGTAGGAAGCACAGTTCTTTTGTTCTGAGCAAGCTCACTGTTAGGACACCATAGGAAACACAGTAGAGTAAAAGAGTGCTCTTTTCTCTAAAGCAGAGTGTGTTTTTGTAAGGCGAGCTAGCATTTGTTTCCCAGTCCTAAATGGAGTGGAATCACATGCAGTTTGTGGTCCTACGAGCAAGAGTTGTTTTCTGGTAAGGAAAGTCACTATTGAGCTACAATTGCCATACTCAGTGCAAATAGCCCTCCCGTCTGTTCCCAGCAAGTACAGTGTATTGGACTGAAGAGGAGCTACTGTTCTTCTCAGTTTCCTAAGCAGAGTTGAACTAGATATGGCCCGTGTGTGTAGGAAGCACAGTTCTTATGCTCTGAGCAAGCTCACTGTTCTGGCCCTATAGGAAACACAGTAGAGTAGATGAGTGCTCTTTTCTCAAAAGCAGAGTGTGTTTCTTGGAAGTCGAGCTAGCGTTTGTTTCCCAGTCCTAAATGGAGTTGAGTCACGTGCAGTTTTTTGTCCAACGAGCAAGAGTTGTTTTCTGGTAAGGAAAGTCACTATTGCACTCCCATTGCCCTACACAAGGCAAATAGCACTCGCGTCTTTTCCCAGCAAGTACAGTGTATTGGACTGAAGAGGAGCTAGTGTTCTTGTCAGTTTCCTAAGCAGAGTTGAACTAGATGTGGTCCGTGTGTGTATTAAGCACAGTTCTTTTGTTCTGAGCAAGCTCACTGTTTGGACCCCTTAGGAAACACAGTAGAGTAGAACAGTGCTATTTTCTCTAAAGCAGAGTGTGTTTCTTGTAAGGCGAGCTAGCATTTGTTTCCCAGTCCTAAATGGAGTGGAATCACATGCAGTTTCTAGTCCTATGAGGAAGAGTTGTTTTCTGGTAAGGAAAGTCACTATTGCGCTCCCATTGACATACACAGTGCAAATAGCACATGCGCCTGTTGCCAGCAAGTACAGTGTATTGGACTGAAGAGGAGCTACTGTTCTTGTAAATTTCCTAAGCAGAGTTGAACTAGATATGGCCCTTGTGTGTAGGAAGCACAGTTCTTTTGTTCTGAGCCAGCTCACTCTTCGGACCTCATAGGAAACACAGTAGAGTAGAAGAGTGCTCTTTAATCAAAAGCAGAGTGTGTTTCATGTAAGTCGAGCTAGCATTTGTTTCCCAGTCCTAAATGGAGTTGAATCACATGCAGTTTCTGGTCCTAAGAGCAAGAGCTGTTTTCTGGTAAGGAAAGTCACTATTTTGCTCCCATTGCCATCCACAGTAAATAGCCCTCCCGTCTGTTCCCAGCAAGTACAGTGTATTGGACGGAAGAGGAGCTACTGTTTTGTCAGTTTCCTAAGCAGAGTTGAACTAGTTATGGCCCGTGTGTAGGAAGCACAGTTCTTTTGTTCTGAGCAAGCTCACTGTTCTGGCCCTATAGGAAACACAGTAGAGTAGAAGAGTGCTCTTTTCTCTAAAGCAGAGTGTGTTTCTTGTAAGGCGAGCTAGCGTTTGTTTCCCAGTCCTAAATGGAGTTGAATCACATGCAGTATCTAGTCTTATGAGCAAGAGTTGTTTTATGGTAACAAGAGTCACTATTGCTATGCCATTGCCATACACAGGACAAATAGCACTGGCGTCTGTTCCCAGCAAGTACAGTGTATTGGACTGAAGAGGAGCTACTGTTCTTGTCAGTTTCCTAAGCAGAGTTGAACTAGATATGGTCCGTGTGTGTAGGAAGCACAATTCTTTTGTTCTGAGCAAGCTCACTGTTTGGACCCCATAGGAAACACAGTAGAGTAGAAGAGTGCTCTTTTCTCTAAAGCAGAGTGTGTTTCTTATAAGGCGAGCTAGCGTTTGTTTCCCAGTCCTAAATGGAGTTGAGTCACATGCAGATTTTTGTCCTACGAGCAAGAGTTGTTTTCTGGTAAGACAAGTCACTATTGTGCTCCAATTGCCGTACACAGTGCAAATAGCACTCGCGTCTGTTCCCCGAAAGTACAGTGTATTGGACTGAAGAGGAGCTAGTGTTCTTGTCAGTTTCCTAAGCAGAGTTGAACTAGATATGGCCCGTGTGTGTAGGAAGCACAGTTCTTTTGTTCTGAGCAAGCTCACTGTTCGGACCCCATAGGAAACACAGTATAGTAGAAGAGTGCTCTTTTCTCAGGAGCAGAGTGTGTTTTTGTAAGGCGAGCTAGCGTTTGTTTCCTACTCCTAAATGGAGTTGAATCACATGCAGTTTCTGGTCCTACGAGCAAGAGTTGTTTTCTGGTAAGGAAAGTCACTATTGCGCTCCCATTACCCTATACAAGGCAAATAGCACTCGAGTCTTTTCCCAGCAAGTACAGTGTATTGGAGTGAATAGAACCTACTGTTCTTGTCAGTTTCCTAAGCAGAGTTGAAGTAGATATGGTCCGTATGTGTAGGAAGCACAGTTCTTATGTTCTGAGCAAGCTCACTGTTTGGATCTCATAGGAAACACAGTAGAGTAAAAGAGTGCTCTTTTCTCTAAAGCAAAGTGTGTTTTTCTAAGGCGAGCTAGCATTTGTTTCCCAGTCCTAGATGGAGTGGAATCACATGCAGTTTCTGGTCCTACGAGTAACAGTTGTTTTCTGGTAAGGAAAGTCACTATTGCGCTCCCATTGCCATACACAGTGCAAATAGCCCTCCCGTCTGTTCCCAGCAAGTACAGTGTATTGGACTGAAGAGGAGCTACTGTTCTTCTCAGTTTCCTAACCAGAGTTGAACTAGATATGGTCCGTGTGTGTAGGAAGCACAGTTCTTTTTTTCTGAGCAAGCTCACTGTTCTGGCACTATAGGAAACACAGTAGAGTAGAAGAGTGCTCTTTTCTCAAAAGCAGAGTGTGTTTCTTGTAAAGCGAGCTAGAGTTTGTTTCCCAGTCCTAAATGGAGATGAATCACATGCAGTTTCTGGTCCTACGAGCAAGAGTTGTTTTCTGGTAAGAAGAGTCACTATTGCGCTGCCATTGCCATACACAGAACAAATAGCACTCGCATCTGTTCCCAGCAAGTACAGTGTATTGGACTGAAGAGGATCTACTGTTCTTGTCAGGTTCCTAAGCAGACTTGAACTAGATATGGCCGTGTGTGTAAGAAGCACAGTTTTTTTGTTCTGAGCAATCTCACTGTTCGGAACACATAGGAAACACAGTAGAGTAGAAGAGTGCTCTTTTCTGAAAAGCAGAGTGTGTTTCTTGGAAGTCGAGCTAACGTTTGTTTCCCAGTCCTAAATGGAGTTGAGTGACATGCAGTTTTTTGACCAACGAGCAAGAGTTGTTTTCTGGTAAGGAAAGTCACTATTGCGCTCCCATTGCCATACACAGTGCAAATAGCACTCGCGTCTGTTCCCAGCAAGTACAGTCTATCGGAATGAAGAGGAGCTACTGTTCTTGTCAGTTTTCTAAGCAGAGTTGAACTAGATATGGCCCGTGTGTAGGAAGCACAGTTCTTTTGTTCTGAGCAAGCTCACTGTTCTGACCCTATAGGAAACACAGTAGAGTAGAAGAGTGCTCTTTTCTCTAAAGCAGAGTGTGTTTCTGTAAGGTGAGCTAGCTTTTGTTTCCCAGTCCTAAATGGAGTTGAATCACATGCAGTTTCTGGTCCTACGAGCAAGAGTTGTTTTATGGTAAGAAGAGTCACTATTGTGCTGCCATTGCCATACACAGGACAAATAGCAGTGGCGTCTGTTCCCAGCACGTACAGTGTATTGGACTGAAGAGGAGCTACTGTTCTTGTCAGTTTCCTAAGCAGAGTTGAACTAGATATGGCCCGTGGGTGTAGGAAGCACAGTTCTTATGTTCTGAGCAAGCTCACTGTTGTAGCCCTATAGGAAACACAGTAGAGTAGAAGAGTGCTCTTTTCTCAAAAACAGAGTGTGTTTCTTGTAAAGCGAGCTAGAGTTTGTTTCCCAGTCCTAAATGGAGTTGAATCACATGCAGTTTCTGGTCCTACGAACAAGAGTTGTTTTCTGGTAAGGAAAGTCACTGTTGCGCTCCCATTGCCCTACACAAGGCAAATAGCACTCGCGTCTTTTCCCAGCAAGTACAGTGTATTGGACTGAATAGGAGCTACTGTTCTTGTCAGTTTCCTAAGCAGAGTTGAACTAGATGTGGTCCGTGTGTGTATTAAGCACAGTTCTTTTGTTCTGAGCAAGCTCAATGTTCGGACACCATAGGAAACACAGTAGAGTAGAAGAGTGCTCTTTTCTCAAAAGCAGAGTGTGTTTTTGTAAGGCCAGCTAGCGTTTGTTTCCTACTCCTAAATGGAGTTGAATCACACGCAGTTTCTGGTCCTAGGGCAAGAGGTGTTTTCTGGTAAGGAAAGTCACTATTGTGCTCCCATTGCCCTACACAAACAAATAGCTCTCGCGTCTTTTCCCAGCAAGTACAATGTATTAGACTGAATAGGAGCTACTGTTCTTGTCAGTTTCCTATTCAGATTTGAACTAGATATGGTCCGTGTGTGTAGGGAGCACAGTTATTTTGTTCTGAGCAAGCTCACTGTTTGGACCCCATAGGAAACACAGTAGAGTAGAAGAGTGCTCTTTTCTCTAAAGCAGAGTTTGTTTTTGTAAGGCGAGCTAGCATTTGTTTCCCAGTACTAAATGGAGTTGAATCACATGCAGTTTCTGGTCCTACGAGCAAGAGTTGTTTTCTGGTAAGGAAAGTCACTATTGTGCTCCCATTGCCATACACAGTGCAAATAGCCCTCCCGTCTGTTCCCAGCAAATACAGTGTATTGGACTGAAGAGGAGCTACTGTTCTTCTCAGTTTCCTAAGCAGAGTTGAACTAGATATGGTCCGTGTGTGTAGGAAGCACAGTTCTTTTTTTCTGAGCAAGCTCACTGTTCTGGCCCTATAGTAAACACAGTAGAGTAGAAGAGAGCTCTTTTCTCAAAAGCAGAGTGTGTTTCTTGTAAAGCGAGCTAGAGTTTGTTTCCCAGTCCTAAATGGAGTTGAATCACATGCAGTTTCTGGTCCTACGAGCAAGAGTTGTTTTCTGGTAAGAAGAGTCACGATTGCGCTGTCATTGACAAATACAGGACAAATAGCACTGGCGTCTGTTCCCAGCAAGTACAGTGTATTGGACTGAATAGGATCTACTGTTCTTGTCAGGTTCCTAAGCATACTTGAACTAGATATGGCCGTGTGTGTAGGAAGCACAGTTTTTTTTTTTCTGAGCAAGCTCACTGTTCGGAACACATAGGAAACACAGTAGAGTAGAAGATTGCTCTTTTCTCAAAAGCAGAGTGTGTTTCTTGGAAGTCGAGCTAGCGTTTGTTTCCCAGTCCTAAATGGAGTTGAGTCACATGCAATTTTTTGTCCTATGAGCAAGAGTTGTTTTCTTGTAAGACAAGTCACTATTGTGCTCCAATTGCCATACACAGTGCAAATAGCACTCGCTTCTGTTCCCCACAAGTACAGTGTATCGGACTGAAGAGGACCTACTGTTCTTGTCAGTTTCCTAAGCAGAGTTGAACTAGATATGGCCCGTGTGTGTAGGAAGCACAGTTCTTATGTTCTGAGCAAGCTCACTGTTCTGGCCCTATAGGAAACACAGTAGAGTAGAAGAGTGCTCTTTTCTCAAAATCAGAGTGTGTTTCTTGTAAAGCGAGCTAGCGTTTGTTTCCCAGTCCTAAATGGATTTGAGTCACATGCAGTTTCTGGTCCTAAGAACAAGAGTTGTTTTCTGGAAAGGAAAGTCACTATTGCGTGCCCATTGCCTTACACAATGCAAATAGCACTCGCATCTTTTCCCAGCAAGTACAGTGTATTGGACTGAATAGGAGTTACTGTTCTTGTCAGTTTCCTAAGTAGAGTTGAACTAGATATGGCCCGTGTGTGTAGGAAGCACAGTTATTTTGTTCTGAGTTAGCTCACTGTTCTGGCCCTATAGGAAACACAGCAGAGTAGAAGAGAGCTCTTTTCTCAAAAGCAGAGTGTGTTTCTTGTAAGGCGAGCTAGCGTTTGTTTCCCAGTCCTAAATGGAGTTGACTCACATGCAGGTTTTTGTCCTACAAGCAAGAGTTGTTTTCTGGTAGGGCGAGTCACTATTGTGCTTCACTTGCCATACACAGTGCAAATAGCACTCGCGTCTGTTCCCTGCAAGTACAGTGTATCGGACTGAAGAGGAGCTACTGTTCTTGTCAGTTTCCTAAGCAGAGTTGAACTAGATATGGCCCGTGTGTGTAGGAAGCACAGTTCTTATGTTCTGAGCAAGGACACTGTTCTGGCCCTATAGGAAACACAGTAGAGTAGAAGAGTGCTCTTTTCTCAAAAGCAGAGTGTGTTTCTTGTAAAGCGAGCTAGACTTTGTTTCCCAGTCTTAAATGGAGTTGAATCACATGCAGTTTCTGGTCCTACGAACAAGAGTTGTTTTCTAGTAAGGAAAGTCACTATTGCGCTCCCATTGCCCTACACAAGGCAAATAGCACTCGCGTCTTTTCCCAGCAAGTACAGTGTATTGGACTGAATAGGAGCTACTGTTCTTGTCAGTTTCCTAAGCAGAGTTGACCTAGATATGGTCCGTTTGTGTAGGAAGCACAGTTCTTTTTTTCTGAGCAAGCTCACTGTTCTGGCCCTATAGGAAACACAGTAGAGAAGAGTGCTCTTTTCTCAAAAACAGAGTGTGTTTCTTGTAAAGCGAGCTAGAGTTTGTTTCCCAGTCCTAAATGGAGTTGAATCACATGCTGTTTCTGGTCCTACGAGCAAGAGTTGTTTTCTGGTAAGAAGAGTCACTATTGCGCTGTCATTGACATACACAGGACAAATAGCACTGGCGTCTGTTCCAAGCAAGTACAGTGTATTGGACTGAGAAGGATCTACTGTTCTTGTCAGGTTCCTAAGCAGACTTGAACTAGATATGGCCGTGTGTGTAGGAAGCACAGTTTTTTTTTGTTTTGAGCAAGCTCACTGTTCGGAACACATAGGAAACACAGTAGAGTAGAAGAGTGCTCTTTTCTCAAAAGCAGAGTGTGTTTCTTGGAAGTCGAGCTAGCGTTTGTTTCCCAGTCCTAAATGGAGTTGAGTCACATGCAGTTTTTTGTCCAACGAGCAAGAGTTGTTTTCTGGTAAGAGAAGTCACTATTGTGCTCCAATTGCCATACTCAGTGCAAATAAAACTCGCTTCTGTTCCCCACAAGTACAGTGTATCGGACTGAAGAGGAGCTACTGTTCTTGTCAGTTTCCTAAGCAGAGTTGAACTAGATATGGCCCGTGTGTGTAGGAAGCACAGTTCTTATGTTCTGAGAAAGCTCACTATTCTGGCCCTATAGGAAAAACAGTAGAGTAGAAGAGTGCTCTTTTCTCAAAAGCAGAGTGTGTTTCTTGTAAAGCGAGCTAGAGTTTGTTTCCCAGTCCTAAATGGAGTTGAATCACATGCAGTTTCTGGTCCTACGAACAAGAGTTGTTTTCTGGTAAGGAAAGTCACTATTGCGCTCCCATTGCCCTACACAAGGCAAAAAGTACTCGCGTCTTTTCCCAGCAAGTACAGTGTATTGGACTGAATAGGAGCTACTCTTCTTGTCAGTTTACTAAGCAGAGTTGAACTAGATATGGTCCGTGTGTAGGAAGCACAGTTCTTTTGTTCTGAGCAAGCTAACTGTTTGGACCCCATCGGAAACACAGTAGAGTAGAAGAATGCTCTTTTCTCTAAAGCAGAGTGTGTTTCTTGTAAGGCAAGCTACCGTTTGTTTCCCAGTCCAAAATGGAGTGGAATCACATGCAGTTTCTGGTCCTACGAGCAAGAGTTGTTTTCTGGTAAGGAAAGTCACTATTGCGCTCCCATTGCCATACACAGTGCAAATAGCCCTCCCGTCTGTTCCCAGCAAGTACAGTGTATTGGACTGAAGAGGAACTACTGTTCTTCTCAGTTTCCTAAGCGGAGTTGAACTAGATATGGCCCGTGTGTGTAGGAAGCACAGTTCTTTTTTTCTGAGCAAGCTCACTGTTCTGGCCCTATAGGAAATACAGTAGAGTAGAAGAGTGCTCTTTTCATAAAAGCAGAGTGTGTTTCTTGTAAAGCGAGTTGGAGTTTGTTTCCCAGTCCTAAATGGAGTTGAATCACATGGAGTTTCTGGTCCTACGAGCAAGACTTGTTTTCTGGTAAGAAGAGTCACTATTGCGCTGCCATTGCCATAGCTCTGGCGTCTGTTCCCAGCAAGTACAGTGTATTGGACTGAAGAGGATATACTGTTCTTGTCAGGTTCCTAAGCAGACTTGAACTAGATATAACCGTGTGAGTAGGAAGTACAGTTTTTTTGTTCTGAGCAAGCTCACTGTTCAGAACACATAGGAAACACAGTAGAGTAGAAGAGTGCTCTTTTCTCAAAAGCAGAGTGTGTTTCTTGTAAGACGAGCTAGCATTTGTTTCCCAGTCCTAAATGGAGTTGAATCACATGCAGTTTCTGGTCCTACGAGCAAGAGTTGTTTTCTGGTAAGACAAGTCACTATTGTGCTCCAATTGCCATACACAGTGCAAATATCACTCGCTTCTGTTCCCCACAAGTACAGTGTATCGGACTGAAGAGGACCTACTGTTCTTGTCAGTTTCCTAAGCAGAGTTGAACTAGATATGGCCCGTGTGTGTAGGAAGCACAGTTCTTATGTTCTGAGCAAGCTCACTGTTCTGGCCCTATAGGAAACACAGTAGAGTAGAAGAGTGCTCTTTTCTCAAAAGCAGAGTGTGTTTCTTGTATAGCGAGCTAGCGTTTGTTTCCCAGTCCTAAATGGATTTGAGTCACATGCAGTTTCTGGTCCTAAGAACAAGAGTTGTTTTCTGGAAAGGAAAGTCACTATTGCGTGCCCATTGCCTTACACAATGCAAATAGCACTCGCATCTTTTCCCAGCAAGTACAGTGTATTGGACTGAATAGGAGTTACTGTTCTTGTCAGTTTCCTAAGTAGAGTTGAACTAGATATGGCCCGTGTGTGTAGGAAGCACAGTTATTTTGTTCTGAGTTAGCTCACTGTTCTGGCCCTATAGGAAACACAGCAGAGTAGAAGAGAGCTCTTTTCTCAAAAGCAGAGTGTGTTTCTTGTAAGGCGAGCTAGCGTTTGTTTCCCAGTCCTAAATGGAGTTGACTCACATGCAGGTTTTTGTCCTACAAGCAAGAGTTGTTTTCTGGTAGGGCGAGTCACTATTGTGCTTCAATTGCCATACACAGTGCAAATAGCACTCGCGTCTGTTCCCTGCAAGTACAGTGTATCGGACTGAAGAGGAGCTACTGTTCTTGTCAGTTTCCTAAGCAGAGTTGAACTAGATATGGCCCGTGTGTGTAGGAAGCACAGTTCTTATGTTCTGAGCAAGGTCACTGTTCTGGCCCTATAGGAAACACAGTAGAGTAGAAGAGTGCTCTTTTCTCAAAAGCAGAGTGTGTTTCTTGTAAAGCGAGCTAGACTTTGTTTCCCAGTCTTAAATGGAGTTGAATCACATGCAGTTTCTGGTCCTACGAAGAAGAGTTGTTTTCTAGTAAGGAAAGTCACTATTGCGCTCCCATTGCCCTACACAAGGCAAATAGCACTCGCGTCTTTTCCCAGCAAGTACAGTGTATTGGACTGAATAGGAGCTACTCTTCTTGTCAGTTTACTAAGCAGAGTTGAACTAGATATGGTCCGTGTGTAGGAAGCACAGTTCTTTTGTTCTGAGCAAGCTAACTGTTTGGACCCCATCGGAAACACAGTAGAGTAGAAGAATGCTCTTTTCTCTAAAGCAGAGTGTGTTTCTTGTAAGGCAAGCTACCGTTTGTTTCCCAGTCCAAAATGGAGTGGAATCACATGCAGTTTCTGGTCCTACGAGCAAGAGTTGTTTTCTGGTAAGGAAAGTCACTATTGCGCTCCCATTGCCATACACAGTGCAAATAGCCCTCCCGTCTGTTCCCAGCAAGTACAGTGTATTGGACTGAAGAGGAACTACTGTTCTTCTCAGTTTCCTAAGCGGAGTTGAACTAGATATGGCCCGTGTGTGTAGGAAGCACAGTTCTTTTTTTCTGAGCAAGCTCACTGTTCTGGCCCTATAGGAAATACAGTAGAGTAGAAGAGTGCTCTTTTCATAAAAGCAGAGTGTGTTTCTTGTAAAGCGAGTTGGAGTTTGTTTCCCAGTCCTAAATGGAGTTGAATCACATGGAGTTTCTGGTCCTACGAGCAAGACTTGTTTTCTGGTAAGAAGAGTCACTATTGCGCTGCCATTGCCATAGCTCTGGCGTCTGTTCCCAGCAAGTACAGTGTATTGGACTGAAGAGGATATACTGTTCTTGTCAGGTTCCTAAGCAGACTTGAACTAGATATAACCGTGTGAGTAGGAAGTACAGTTTTTTTGTTCTGAGCAAGCTCACTGTTCAGAACACATAGGAAACACAGTAGAGTAGAAGAGTGCTCTTTTCTCAAAAGCAGAGTGTGTTTCTTGTAAGACGAGCTAGCATTTGTTTCCCAGTCCTAAATGGAGTTGAATCACATGCAGTTTCTGGTCCTACGAGCAAGAGTTGTTTTCTGGTAAGACAAGTCACTATTGTGCTCCAATTGCCATACACAGTGCAAATATCACTCGCTTCTGTTCCCCACAAGTACAGTGTATCGGACTGAAGAGGACCTACTGTTCTTGTCAGTTTCCTAAGCAGAGTTGAACTAGATATGGCCCGTGTGTGTAGGAAGCACAGTTCTTATGTTCTGAGCAAGCTCACTGTTCTGGCCCTATAGGAAACACAGTAGAGTAGAAGAGTGCTCTTTTCTCAAAAGCAGAGTGTGTTTCTTGTATAGCGAGCTAGCGTTTGTTTCCCAGTCCTAAATGGATTTGAGTCACATGCAGTTTCTGGTCCTAAGAACAAGAGTTGTTTTCTGGAAAGGAAAGTCACTATTGCGTGCCCATTGCCTTACACAATGCAAATAGCACTCGCATCTTTTCCCAGCAAGTACAGTGTATTGGACTGAATAGGAGTTACTGTTCTTGTCAGTTTCCTAAGTAGAGTTGAACTAGATATGGCCCGTGTGTGTAGGAAGCACAGTTATTTTGTTCTGAGTTAGCTCACTGTTCTGGCCCTATAGGAAACACAGCAGAGTAGAAGAGAGCTCTTTTCTCAAAAGCAGAGTGTGTTTCTTGTAAGGCGAGCTAGCGTTTGTTTCCCAGTCCTAAATGGAGTTGACTCACATGCAGGTTTTTGTCCTACAAGCAAGAGTTGTTTTCTGGTAGGGCGAGTCACTATTGTGCTTCAATTGCCATACACAGTGCAAATAGCACTCGCGTCTGTTCCCTGCAAGTACAGTGTATCGGACTGAAGAGGAGCTACTGTTCTTGTCAGTTTCCTAAGCAGAGTTGAACTAGATATGGCCCGTGTGTGTAGGAAGCACAGTTCTTATGTTCTGAGCAAGGTCACTGTTCTGGCCCTATAGGAAACACAGTAGAGTAGAAGAGTGCTCTTTTCTCAAAAGCAGAGTGTGTTTCTTGTAAAGCGAGCTAGACTTTGTTTCCCAGTCTTAAATGGAGTTGAATCACATGCAGTTTCTGGTCCTACGAAGAAGAGTTGTTTTCTAGTAAGGAAAGTCACTATTGCGCTCCCATTGCCCTACACAAGGCAAATAGCACTCGCGTCTTTTCCCAGCAAGTACAGTGTATTGGACTGAATAGGAGCTACTCTTCTTGTCAGTTTACTAAGCAGAGTTGAACTAGATATGGTCCGTGTGTAGGAAGCACAGTTCTTTTGTTCTGAGCAAGCTAACTGTTTGGACCCCATCGGAAACACAGTAGAGTAGAAGAATGCTCTTTTCTCTAAAGCAGAGTGTGTTTCTTGTAAGGCAAGCTACCGTTTGTTTCCCAGTCCAAAATGGAGTGGAATCACATGCAGTTTCTGGTCCTACGAGCAAGAGTTGTTTTCTGGTAAGGAAAGTCACTATTGCGCTCCCATTGCCATACACAGTGCAAATAGCCCTCCCGTCTGTTCCCAGCAAGTACAGTGTATTGGACTGAAGAGGAACTACTGTTCTTCTCAGTTTCCTAAGCGGAGTTGAACTAGATATGGCCCGTGTGTGTAGGAAGCACAGTTCTTTTTTTCTGAGCAAGCTCACTGTTCTGGCCCTATAGGAAATACAGTAGAGTAGAAGAGTGCTCTTTTCATAAAAGCAGAGTGTGTTTCTTGTAAAGCGAGTTGGAGTTTGTTTCCCAGTCCTAAATGGAGTTGAATCACATGGAGTTTCTGGTCCTACGAGCAAGACTTGTTTTCTGGTAAGAAGAGTCACTATTGCGCTGCCATTGCCATAGCTCTGGCGTCTGTTCCCAGCAAGTACAGTGTATTGGACTGAAGAGGATATACTGTTCTTGTCAGGTTCCTAAGCAGACTTGAACTAGATATAACCGTGTGAGTAGGAAGTACAGTTTTTTTGTTCTGAGCAAGCTCACTGTTCAGAACACATAGGAAACACAGTAGAGTAGAAGAGTGCTCTTTTCTCAAAAGCAGAGTGTGTTTCTTGTAAGACGAGCTAGCATTTGTTTCCCAGTCCTAAATGGAGTTGAATCACATGCAGTTTCTGGTCCTACGAGCAAGAGTTGTTTTCTGGTAAGACAAGTCACTATTGTGCTCCAATTGCCATACACAGTGCAAATATCACTCGCTTCTGTTCCCCACAAGTACAGTGTATCGGACTGAAGAGGACCTACTGTTCTTGTCAGTTTCCTAAGCAGAGTTGAACTAGATATGGCCCGTGTGTGTAGGAAGCACAGTTCTTATGTTCTGAGCAAGCTCACTGTTCTGGCCCTATAGGAAACACAGTAGAGTAGAAGAGTGCTCTTTTCTCAAAAGCAGAGTGTGTTTCTTGTATAGCGAGCTAGCGTTTGTTTCCCAGTCCTAAATGGATTTGAGTCACATGCAGTTTCTGGTCCTAAGAACAAGAGTTGTTTTCTGGAAAGGAAAGTCACTATTGCGTGCCCATTGCCTTACACAATGCAAATAGCACTCGCATCTTTTCCCAGCAAGTACAGTGTATTGGACTGAATAGGAGTTACTGTTCTTGTCAGTTTCCTAAGTAGAGTTGAACTAGATATGGCCCGTGTGTGTAGGAAGCACAGTTATTTTGTTCTGAGTTAGCTCACTGTTCTGGCCCTATAGGAAACACAGCAGAGTAGAAGAGAGCTCTTTTCTCAAAAGCAGAGTGTGTTTCTTGTAAGGCGAGCTAGCGTTTGTTTCCCAGTCCTAAATGGAGTTGACTCACATGCAGGTTTTTGTCCTACAAGCAAGAGTTGTTTTCTGGTAGGGCGAGTCACTATTGTGCTTCAATTGCCATACACAGTGCAAATAGCACTCGCGTCTGTTCCCTGCAAGTACAGTGTATCGGACTGAAGAGGAGCTACTGTTCTTGTCAGTTTCCTAAGCAGAGTTGAACTAGATATGGCCCGTGTGTGTAGGAAGCACAGTTCTTATGTTCTGAGCAAGGTCACTGTTCTGGCCCTATAGGAAACACAGTAGAGTAGAAGAGTGCTCTTTTCTCAAAAGCAGAGTGTGTTTCTTGTAAAGCGAGCTAGACTTTGTTTCCCAGTCTTAAATGGAGTTGAATCACATGCAGTTTCTGGTCCTACGAAGAAGAGTTGTTTTCTAGTAAGGAAAGTCACTATTGCGCTCCCATTGCCCTACACAAGGCAAATAGCACTCGCGTCTTTTCCCAGCAAGTACAGTGTATTGGACTGAATAGGAGCTACTGTTCTTGTCAGTTTCCTAAGGAGAGTTGACCTAGATATGGTCCGTTTGTGTAGGAAGCACAGTTCTTTTTTTCTGAGCAAGCTCACTGTTCTGGCCCTATAGGAAACACAGTAGAGAAGAGTGCTCTTTTCTCAAAAACAGAGTGTGTTTCTTGTAAAGCGAGCTAGAGTTTGTTTCCCAGTCCTAAATGGAGTTGAATCACATGCTGTTTCTGGTCCTACGAGCAAGAGTTGTTTTCTGGTAAGAAGAGTCACTATTGCGCTGTCATTGACATACACAGGACAAATAGCACTGGCGTCTGTTCCAAGCAAGTACAGTGTATTGGACTGAGAAGGATCTACTGTTCTTGTCAGGTTCCTAAGCAGACTTGAACTAGATATGGCCGTGTGTGTAGGAAGCACAGTTTTTTTTTGTTTTGAGCAAGCTCACTGTTCGGAACACATAGGAAACACAGTAGAGTAGAAGAGTGCTCTTTTCTCAAAAGCAGAGTGTGTTTCTTGGAAGTCGAGCTAGCGTTTGTTTCCCAGTCCTAAATGGAGTTGAGTCACATGCAGTTTTTTGTCCAACGAGCAAGAGTTGTTTTCTGGTAAGAGAAGTCACTATTGTGCTCCAATTGCCATACTCAGTGCAAATATCACTCGCTTCTGTTCCCCACAAGTACAGTGTATCGGACTGAAGAGGAGCTACTGTTCTTGTCAGTTTCCTAAGCAGAGTTGAACTAGATATGGCCCGTGTGTGTAGGAAGCACAGTTCTTATGTTCTGAGAAAGCTCACTATTCTGGCCCTATAGGAAACACAGTAGAGTAGAAGAGTGCTCTTTTCTCAAAAGCAGAGTGTGTTTCTTGTAAAGCGAGCTAGAGTTTGTTTCCCAGTCCTAAATGGAGTTGAATCACATGCAGTTTCTGGTCCTACGAACAAGAGTTGTTTTCTGGTAAGGAAAGTCACTATTGCGCTCCCATTGCCCTACACAAGGCAAAAAGCACTCGCGTCTTTTCCCAGCAAGTACAGTGTATTGGACTGAATAGGAGCTACTGTTCTTGTCAATTTCCTAAGCAGAGTTGAACTATATGTGTTCCGTGTGTGTATTAAGCACAGTTCTTTTGTTCTGAGCAAGCTCACTCTTTGGACCCCATAGGAAACACAGTAGAGTAGAAGAGTGCTATTTTCTCTAAAGCAGAGTGTGTTTCTTGTAAGGCGAGCTAGCATTTGTTTCCCAGTCCTAAATGGAGTGGAATCACATGCAGTTTCTAGTCCTACGAGCAAGAGTTGTTTTCTGGTAAGGAAAGTCACTATTGTGCTCCCTTTGGCATAGGCAGTGCAAATAGCACATGCATAGGTTCCAAGCAAGTACAGTGTATAGGACTGAAGAGGAGCTACTGTTCTTGTCAGTTTCCTAAGCAGAGTTGAACTAGATATGGTCCGTGTGTGTAGGAAGCACAGTTCTTTTGTTCTGAGCAAGCTCACTGTTTGGACCCCATAGTAAACACAATAGAGTAGAAGAGTGCTCTTTTCTCTAAAGCAGAGTGTGTTTCTTGTAGGGCGAGCTAGCATTTGCTTCCCAGTCCTAAATGGAGTGGAATCACATGCAGTTTCTGGTCCTACGAGCAAGAGTTGTTTTCTGGTAAGGAAAGTAACTATTGCGCTCCCATTGCCATACACAGTGCAAATAGCCCTCCTGTCTGTTTCCAGCAATTACAGTGTATTGGACTGAAGAGGAGCTACTGTTCTTCTCAGTTTCCTAAGCAGAGTTGAACTAGATATAGCCCGTGTGTGTAGGAAGCACAGTTCTTTTGTTCTGAGCAAGCTCACTGTTCGGACCCCATAGGAAGCACAGTAGAGTAGAAGAGTGCTCTTTTCTCAAAAGCAGAGTGTGTTTCTTGTAAGGCGAGCTAGCGTTTGTTTCCCAGTCCTAAATGGAGTTGAGTCACATGCAGTTTTTTGTCCTACGAGCAAGAGTTGTTTTCTGGTAAGACGAGTCACTATTGTGCTCCAATTGCCATACACAGTGCAAACAGCACTCGCGTCTGTTCCCCGAAAGTACAGTGTCTTGGACTGAAGAGGAGCTACTGTTCTTCTCAGTTTCCTAAGCAGAGTTGAACTAGATATGGCCGGTGTGTGTAGGAAGCACAGTTCTTTTGTTCTGAGCAAGCTCACTGTTCGGACCCCATAGGAAGCACAGTAGAATAGAAGAGTGCTCTTTTCTCTAAAGCAGAGTGTGTTTCTTGCAAGGCGAGAGAGCGTTTGTTTCCCAGTACTAAATGGAGTTGAATCATATGCAGTTTCTAGTCCTACGAGCAAGAGTTGTTTTATGGTAAGAAGTGTCACTATTGCGCTGCCATTGCCATACACAGGACAAATAGCACTGGCGTCTTTTCCCAGCAAGTACAGTGTATTTGACTGAAGAGGATCTACTGTTCTTGTCAGGTTCCTAAGCAGAATTGAACTAGATATGGCCGTGTGTGTAGGAAGCACAGTTCTTTTGTTCTGAGCAAGCTCACTGTTCGGACACCATAGGAAACACAGTAGAGTAGAAGAGTGCTCTTTTCTCAAAAGCAGAGTGTGTTTCTTGTAAGGCGAGCTAGCGTTTGTTTCCCAGTCCTAAATGGAGTTGAATCACATGCAGTTTCTGGTCCTAAGAGCAAGAGTTGTTTTCTGGTAAGGAAAGTCATTATTGGGCTCCCCTTGCCATACACAGTGCAAATAGCTCCCGCGTCTGTTCCCAGCAAGTACAGTGTATCAGACTGAAGAGGAGCTACTGTTCTTCTCAGTTTCCTAAGCAGAGTTGAACATGATATGGCCCGTGTGTGTAGGAAGCACAGTTCATATGTTCTGAGCAAGCTCACTGTTCTGGCCCTATAGGAAACACAGTAGAGTAGAAGCGTGCTCTTTTCTCAAAAGCAGAGTGTGTTTTTGTAATGCAAGCTAGCGTTTGTTTCCTAGTCCTAAATGGAGTTGAATCCCATGCAGTTTCTGGTCCCACGAACAAGAGTTGTTTTCTTGTAAGGAAAGTCTCTATTGCGCTCCCATTTCCCTACACAAGGCAAATAACACTTGCGTCTTTTCCCAGCAAGTACGGTGTATCGGACTGAAGAGGAGCTACTGTTCTTGCCAGTTTCCTAAGGAGAGTTGAACTTGATATGGCCCGTGTGTAGGAAGCACAGTTCTTTTGTTCTGAACAAGCTCACTGTTCTGGCCCTATAGGAAACACAGTAGAGTAGAAGAGTGCTCTTTCCACAAAAGCAGAGTGTGTTTCTTGTAAGGTGAGCTAGCTTTTGTTTCCCAGTCCTAAATGGAGTTGAATCACATGCAGTTTCTGGTCCTATGAGCAAGAGTTGTTTTATAGTAAGAAGAGTCACTATTGCGCTGCCATTGCCATACACAGGACAAATAGCACTGGCGTCTGTTCCCAGCAAGTACAGTGTATTGGACGGAAGAGGATCTACTGTTCTTGTCAGTTTCCTAAGCAGAGTTGAACTAGATATGGTCCGTGTGCGTAGGAAGCACAGTTCTTTTATTCTGAGCAAGCTCACTGTTCTGGCCCTATGGGAAACACAGTAGAGTAGAAGAGTGCTCTTTTCTCTAAAGCAGAGTGTGTTTCATGTAAGGTGAGCTAGCTTTTGTTTCCCAGTCCGAAATGGAGTTGAATCACATGCAGTTTCTGGTCCTATGAGCAAGAGTTGTTTTCTGGTAAGGAAAGTCTCTATTGCGCTCCCATTGCCCTACACAAGGCAAATAACACTTGCGTCTTTTCCCAGCAAGTACGGTGTATCGGACTGAAGAGGAGCTACTGTTCTTGTCAGTTTCCTAAGCAGAGTTGAACTAGATATGGCCCGTGTGTAGGAAGAACAGTTCTTTTGTTCTGAGCAAGCTCACTGTTCTGGCCCTATAGGAAACACAGTAGAGTAGAAGAGTGCTCTTTCCACAAAAGTAGAGTGTGTTTCTTGTAAGGTGAGCTAGCTTTTGTTTCCCAGTCCTAAATGGAGTTGAATCACATGCAGTTTCTGGTCCTACGAGCGAGAGTTGTTTTATAGTAAGAAGAGTCACTATTGCACTGCCATTGCCATACACAGGACAAACAGCACTGGCGTCTGTTCCCAGCAAGTACAGTGTATTGGACTGAAGAGGATCTACTGTTCTTGTCAGGTTCCTAAGCAGAATTGAACTAGATATGGTCGTGTATGTAGGAAGCACAGTTCTTTTGTTCTGAGCAGGCTCACTGTTCGGACCCCATAGGAAACACAGTAGAGTAGAATATTGCTCTTTTTCAAAAGCAGAGTGTGATTCTTGTAAAGCGAGCTAGCGTTTGTTTCCCAGTCCTAAATGGAGTTGAGTCACATGCAGTTTCTGGTCCTACGAGCAAGAGTTGTTTTCTGGTAAGGAAAGTAACTATTGCGCTCCCATTGCCATACACAGTGCAAATAGCCCTCCTGTCTGTTTCCAGCAATTACAGTGTATTGGACTGAAGAGGAGCTACTGTTCTTCTCAGTTTCCTAAGCAGAGTTGAACTAGATATGGCCCGTGTGTGTAGGAAGCACAGTTCTTTTGTTCTGAGCAAGCTCACTGTTCGGACCCCATAGGAAGCACAGTAGAGTAGAAGAGTGCTCTTTTCTCAAAAGCAGAGTGTGTTTCATGTAAGGCGAGCTAGCATTTGTTTCCCAGTCCTAAATGGAGTTGAATCACATGCAGTTTCTGGTCCTACGAGCAAGAGTTGTTTTCTGATAAAGAAAGTCACTATTGCGCTCCCATTGCTATACACAGTGCAAATAGCACTCGCGTCTGTTCCCAGCAAGTACAGTGTATCGGACTGAAGAGGAGCTACTGTTCTTGTCAGTTTCCTAAGCAGAGTTGAACTAGATATGGTCCGTGTGTGTAGGAAGCACAGTTCTTTTGTTCTGAGTAAGCTCACTGTTCTGGCCCTATAGGAAACACAGTAGTGTAGAAGAGTGCTCTTTTCTCTAAAGCAGAGTGTGTTTCTTGTAAGGTGAGCTAGCTTTTGTTTCCCAGTCCTAAATGGAGTTGAATCACATGCAGTTTCTGGTCCTACGAGCAAGAGTTGTTTTATGGTAAGAAGAGTCACTATTGCGCTGCCATTGCCACACACAGGACAAATAGCACTGGCGTCTGTTCCCAGGAAGTACAGTGTATTGGACTGAAGAGGATCTACTGTTCTTGTCAGGTTCCTAAGCAGACTTGAACTAGATATGGCCGTGTGTGTAGGAAGCACAGTTCTTTTGTTCTGAGCAAGCTCACTGTTCTGGCCCAATAGGAAACACAGTAGAGTAGAAGAGTGCTCTTTTCTCAAAAACAGAGTGTGTTTCTTGTAAGGTGAGCTAGCTTTTGTTTCCCAGTCCTAAATGGAGTTGAATCACATGCAGTTTCTGGTCCTACGAGCAAGAGTTGTTTTCTGGTAAGACAAGTCACTATTGGGCTCCAATATCCATACACAGTGCAAATAGCACTTGCGTCTGTTCCGCGCAAGTACAGTGTATTGGACTGAAGAAGATCTAGTGTTCTTGTCAGTTTCCTAAGCAGAGTTGAACTAGAAATGGCCCGTGTGTGTAGGAATCACAGTTCTTTTGTTCTGAGCAAGCTCACTGTTTAGACACCATAGGAAACACAGTAGAGTAGAAGAGTGCTCTTTTCTCAAAAGCAGAGTGTGTTTCTTGTAAGGCGAACTAGCGTTTGTTTCCCAGTTCTAAATGGAGTTGAATCACATGCAGTTTCTGGTCCTACGAGAAAGAGTTGTTTACTGGTAAGGAAAGTCACTATTGTGCTCCCCTTGCCTTACACATTGCAAATAGCTCTCGCGTCTGTTCCCAGCAAGTACAGTGTATCAGACTGAAGAGGAGCTACTGTTCTTGTCAGTTTCCTAAGCAGAGTTGAACTAGATGTGGCCCGTGTGTGTAGGAAGCACAGTTCTTACGTTCTGAGCAAGTTCACTCTTCTGGCCCTATAGGAAACACAGTAGAGTAGAAGAGTGCTCTTTTCTCAAAAGCAGAGTGTGTTTTTGTAAGGTGAGCTAGCGTTTGTTTCCTAGTCCTAAATGGAGTTGAATCACATGCAGTTTTTGGTCCTATGAACAAGAGTTGTTTTCTGGTAAGGAGTCACTATTGCGCTCCCATTGCCCTTCACAAGGCAAATAGCACTCGCGTCTTTTCCCGGCAAGTACAGTGTATTGGACTGAATAGGAGCTACTCTTCTTGTCAGTTTACTAAGCAGAGTTGAACTAGATATGGTCCGTGTGTAGGAAGCACAGTTCTTTTGTTCTGAGCAAGCTCACTGTTTGGACCCCATCGGAAACACAGTAGAGTAGAAGAATGCTCTTTTCTCTAAAGCAGAGTGTGTTTCTTGTAAGGCAAGCTACCGTTTGTTTCCCAGTCCTAAATGGAGTGGAATCACATGCAGTTTCTGGTCCTACGAGCAAGAGTTGTTTTCTGGTAAGACAAGTCACTATTGTGCTCCAATTGCCATACACAGGACAAATAGCACTGGTGTCTGTTCCCAGCAAGTACAGTGTATTGGACTGAAGAGGATCTACTGTTCTTGTCAGGTTCCTAAGCAGACTTGAACTAGATATGGCCGTGTGTGTAGGAAGCACAGTTTTTTTGTTCTGAGCAAGCTCACTGTTCGGAACACATAGGAAACACAGTAGAGTAGAAGAGTGCTCTTTTCTCAAAAGCAGAGTGTGTTTCTTGTAAGGCGAGCTAGCGTTTGTTTCCCAGTCCTAAATGGAGTTGAGTCACATGCAGTTTTTTGTCCTATGAGCAAAAGTTGTTTTCTGGTAAGACAAGTCACTATTGTTCTCCATTTGCCATACACAATGCAAACAGCACTCGCGTCTGTTCCCCGCAAGTACAGTGTATTCGACGGAAGAGGAGCTACTGTTCTTGTCAGTTTCCTAAGCACAGTTGAACTAGATATGGCCCGTGTGTGTATGAAGCACAGTTCTTTTGTTCTGAGCAAGCTCACTGTTCGGACCCCATAGGAAACACAGTAGAGTAGAAGAGTGCTCTTTTCTCAAAAGCAGAGTGTTTTTCATGTAAGGCGAGCTAGAGTTTGTTTTCCAGTCCTAAATGGAGTTGAATCACATGCAGTTTCTGGTCTTACGAGCAACAGTTGTTTTCTGGTAAGGAAAGTCACTATTGTGCTCCCATTGCCATACACAGTGCAAATAGCACTCGCGTCTGTTCCCAGCAAGTACAGTGTATCGGACTGAAGAGGAGCTACTGTTCTTGTCAGTTTCCAAAGCAGAGTTGAACTAGATATGGCCCGTGTGTAGGAAGCACAGTTTTTTTGTTCTGAGCAAGCTCACTTTTCGGAACACATAGGAAACACAGTAGAGAAGAATAGTGCTCTTTTCTCAAAAGCAGAGTGTGTTTTTGTAAGGCGAGCTAGCGTTTGTTTCCTAGTCCTAAATGGAGTTGAATCACATGCAGTTTCTGGTCCTATGAACAAGAGTTGTTTTCTGGTAAGGAAAGTCACTATTGCGCTCCCATTGCCCTTCACAAGGCAAATAGCACTCGTGTCTTTTCCTAGCAAGTACAGTGTATTGGACTGAATAGGAGCTACTGTTCTTGTCAGTTTACTAAGCAGAGTTGAACTAGATATGGTCCGTGTGTGTAGGAAGCACAGTTCTTTTGTTCTGAGCAATCTCACTGTTTGGACCCCATAGGAAACACAGTTGAGTAGAAGAGTGCTCTTTTCTCAAAAGCAGAGTGTGTTTCTTGGAAGTCGAGCTAGTGTTTCTTTCCCAGTCTTAAATGGAGTTGAGTCACATGCAGTTTTTTGTCCTACGAGCAAGAGTTGTTTTCTGGTAAGACAAGTCACTATTGTGCTCCAATTGCCATACACAGTGCAAATAGCACTCGAGTCTGTTCCCCGCAAGTACAGTTTATTGGACGGAAGAGGAGCTACTGTTCTTGTCAGGTTCCTAAGGAGAGTTGAACTAGATATGGCCCGTGTGTGTAGGAAGCACAGTTCTTTTGTTCTGAGCAAGATCACTGTTTGGAACCCATAGGAAACAGAGTAGAGTAGAAGAGTGCTCTTTTCTCAAAAGCAGAGTGTGTTTCATGTAAAGCGATCTAGCATTTTTTTCCCAGTCCTAAATGGAGTTGAATCACATGCAGTTTCTGGTCTTACGAGCAAGAGTTTTTTTCTGTTAAGGAAAGTCACTATTGCGCTCCCATTGCCCTACACAAGGCAAATAGCACTCGCGTCTTTTCCCAGCAAGTACAGTGTATTGGACTGAATAGGAGCTACTGTTCTTGTCAGTTTCCTAAGCAGAGTTGACCTAGATATGGTCCGTTTGTGTAGGAAGCACAGTTCTTTTTTTCTGAGCAAGCTCACTGTTCTGGCCCTATAGGAAACACAGTAGAGAAGAGTGCTCTTTTCTCAAAAGCAGAGTGTGTTTCTTGTAAAGCGAGCTAGAGTTTGTTTCCCAGTCCTAAATGGAGTTGAATCACATGCAGTTTCTGGTCCTACAAGCAAGAGTTGTTTTCTGGTAAGAAGAGTCACTATTGTGCTGCCAATGCCATACACAGGACAAATAGCACTGGCGTCTGTTCCCAGCAAGTACAGTGTATTGGACTGAAGAGGATCTACTGTTCTTGTCAGGTTCCTTAGCAGAATTGAACTAGATATTTCCGTGTGTGTAGGAAGCACAGTTCTTTTGTTCTGAGCAAGTTCACTGTTCGGACCCCATAGGAAGCACAGTAGAGTAGAAGAGTGCTCTTTTCTCAAAAGCAGAGTGTTTTTCATGTAAGGCGAGCTAGCATTTGTTTCCCAGTCCTAAATGGAGTTGAATCACATGCAGTTTCTGGTCCTACGAGCAAGAGTTGTTTTCTGGTAAGAAGAGTCACTATTGCGCTGTCATTTCCATACACAGGACAAATAGCACTGGCGTCTGTTCCCAGCAAGTACAGTGTATTGGACTGAAGAGGATATACTGTTCTTGTCAGGTTCCTAAGCAGACTTGAACTAGATATAGCCGTGTGAGTAGGAAATACAGTTTTTTTGTTCTGAGCAAGCTCACTCTTCGGAACACATAGGAAACACAGTAGAGTAGAAGAATGCTCTTTTCTCTAAAGCAGAGTGTGTTTCTTGTAAGGCAAGCTACCGTTTGTTTCCCAGTCCTAAATGGAGTGGAATCACATGCAGTTTCTGGTCCTACGAGCAAGAGTTGTTTTCTGGTAAGGAAAGTCACTATTGCTCTCCCATTGCCATACACAGTGCAAATAGCCCTCCCGTCTGTTCCCAGCAAGTACAGTGTATTGGACTGAAGAGGAACTACTGTTCTTCTCAGTTTCCTAAGCGGAGTTGAACTAGATATGGCCCGTGTGTGTAGGAAGCACAGTTCTTTTTTTCTGAGCAAGCTCACTGTTCTGGCCCTATAGGAAACACAGTAGAGTAGAAGAGTGCTCTTTTCTCAAAAGCAGAGTGTGTTTCTTGTAAAGCGAGCTAGCGTTTGTTTCCCAGTCCTAAATGGAGTTGAATCACATGGAGTTTCTGGTCCTACGAGCAAGACTTGTTTTCTGGTAAGAAGAGTCACTATTGCGCTGCCATTGCCATAGCACTGGCGTCTGTTCCCAGCAAGTACAGTGTATTGGACTGAAGAGGATATACTGTTCTTGTCAGGTTCCTAAGCAGACTTGAACTAGATATAACCGTGTGAGTAGGAAGTACAGTTTTTTTGTCCTGAGCAAGCTCACTGTTCAGACCCAATAGGAAACACAGTAGAGTAGAAGAGTGCTCTTTTCTCAAAAGCAGAGTGTGTTTCTTGTAAGGCGAGCTGGCGTTTTTTTCCCAGTCCTAAATGGAGTTGAATCACATGCAATTTTTTGTCCTACGAGCAAGAGTTGTTTTCTGGTAAGACGAGTCACTATTGTGCTCCAAATGCCACACACAGTGCAAATAGCACTCGCGTCTGTTCACAGCAAGTACAGTGTATCGGACTGAAGAGGAGCTACTGTTCTTGTCAGTTTCCTAAGCAGAGTTGAACTAGAAATGGCCCGTGTGTGTAGGAATCACAGTTCTTTTGTTCTGAGCAAGCTCACTGTTTAGACACCATAGGAAACACAGTAGAGTAGAAGAGTGCTCTTTTCTCAAAAGCAGAGTGTGTTTCTTGTAAGGCGAGCTAGCGTTTGTTTCCCAGTTCTAAATGGAGTTGAATCACATGCAGTTTCTGGTCCTACGAGCAAGAGTTGTTTAAGGGTAAAGAAAGTCACTATTGTGCTCCCCTTGCCTTACACATTGCAAATAGCTCTCGCGTCTGTTCCCAGCAAGTACAGTGTATCAGACTGAAGAGGAGCTACTGTTCTTGTCAGTTTCCTAAGCAGAGTTGAACTAGATATGGCCCGTGTGTGTAGGAAGCACAGTTCTTATGTTCTGAGCAAGTTCACTCTTCTGGCCCTATAGGAAACACAGTAGAGTAGAAGAGTGCTCTTTTCTCAAAAGCAGAGTGTGTTTTTGTAAGGTGAGCTAGCGTTTGTTTCCTAGTCCTAAATGGAGTTGAATCACATGCAGTTTTTGGTCCTATGAACAAGAGTTGTTTTCTGGTAAGGAGTCACTATTGCGCTCCCATTGCCCTTCACAAGGCAAATAGCACTCGCGTCTTTTCCCAGCAAGTACAGTGTATTGGACTGAATAGGAGCTACTCTTCTTGTCAGTTTACTAAGCAGAGTTGAGCTAGATATGGTCCGTGTGTAGGAAGCACAGTTCTTTTGTTCTGAGCAAGCTCACTGTTTGGACCCCATCGGAAACACAGTAGAGTAGAAGAATGCTCTTTTCTCTAAAGCAGAGTGTGTTTCTTGTAAGGCAAGTTACCGTTTGTTTCCCAGTCCTAAATGGAGTGGAATCACATGCAGTTTCTGGTCCTACGAGCAAGAGTTGTTTTCTGGTAAGGAAAGTCACTATTGCGCTCCCATTGCCATACACAGTGCAAATAGCCCTCCCGTCTGTTCCCAGCAAGTACAGTGTATTGGACTGAAGAGGAACTACTGTTCTTCTCAGTTTCCTAAGCGGAGTTGAACTAGATATGGCCCGTGTGTGTAGGAAGCACAGTTCTTTTTTTCTGAGCAAGCTCACTGTTCTGGCCCTATAGGAAATACAGTAGAGTAGAAGAGTGCTCTTTTCATGAAAGCAGAGTGTGTTTCTTGTAAAGCGAGTTGGAGTTTGTTTCCCAGTCCTAAATGGAGTTGAATCACATGGAGTTTCTGGTCCTACGAGCAAGACTTGTTTTCTGGTAAGAAGAGTCACTATTGCGCTGCCATTGCCATAGCACTGGCGTCTGTTCCCAGCAAGTACAGTGTATTGGACTGAAGAGGATATACTGTTCTTGTCAGGTTCCTAAGCAGAATTGAACTAGATATGGTCGTGTATGTAGGAAGCACAGTTCTTTTGTTCTGAGCAGGCTCACTGTTCGGACCCCATAGGAAACACAGTAGAGTAGAATATTGCTCTTTTTCAAAAGCAGAGTGTGATTCTTGTAAAGCGAGCTAGCGTTTGTTTCCCAGTCCTAAATGGAGTTGAGTCACATGCAGTTTCTGGTCCTACGAGCAAGAGTTGTTTTCTGGTAAGGAAAGTAACTATTGCGCTCCCATTGCCATACACAGTGCAAATAGCCCTCCTGTCTGTTTCCAGCAATTACAGTGTATTGGACTGAAGAGGAGCTACTGTTCTTCTCAGTTTCCTAAGCAGAGTTGAACTAGATATGGCCCGTGTGTGTAGGAAGCACAGTTCTTTTGTTCTGAGCAAGCTCACTGTTCAGACCCCATAGGAAGCACAGTAGAGTAGAAGAGTGCTCTTTTCTCAAAAGCAGAGTGTGTTTCATGTAAGGCGAGCTAGCATTTGTTTCCCAGTCCTAAATGGAGTTGAATCATATGCAGTTTCTGTTCCTACGAGCAAGAGTTGTTTTCTGATAAAGAAAGTCACTATTGCGCTCCCATTGCTATACACAGTGCAAATAGCACTCGCGTCTGTTCCCAGCAAGTACAGTGTATCGGACTTAAGAGGAGCTACTGTTCTTGTCAGTTTCCTAAGCAGAGTTGAACTAGATATGGTCCGTGTGTGTAGGAAGCACAGTTCTTTTGTTCTGAGCAAGCTCACTGTTCTGGCCCTATAGGAAACACAGTAGTGTAGAGAGTGCTCTTTTTTCTAAAGCAGAGTGTGTTTCTTGTAAGGTGAGCTAGCTTTTGTTTCCCAGTCCTAAATGGAGTTGAATCACATGCAGTTTCTGGTCCCACGAGCAAGAGTTGTTTTATGGTAAGAAGAGTCACTATTGCGCTGCCATTGCCACACACAGGACAAATAGCACTGGCGTCTGTTCCCAAGAAGTACAGTGTATTGGACTGAAGAGGATCTACTGTTCTTGTCAGGTTCCTAAGCAGAATTGAACTAGTTATGGCCGTGTGTGTAGGAAGCACAGTTCTTTTGTTCTGAGCAAGCTCACTGTTCAGACCCAATAGGAAACACAGTAGAGTAGATGAGTGCTCTTTTCTCAAAAGCAGAGTGTGTTTCTTGTAAGGCGAGCTAGCGTTTGTTTCCCAGTCCTAAATGGAGTTGAGTCACATGCAGTTTTTTGTCCTACAAGCAAGAGTTGTTTTCTGGTAAGACGAGTCACTATTGTGCTCCAAATGCCACACACAGTGCAAATAGCGCTCGCGTCTGTTCACAGCAAGTACAGTGTATCGGACTGAAGAGGAGCTACTGTTCTTGTCAGTTTCCTAAGCAGAGTTGAACTAGATATGGCCCGTGTGTGTAGGAAGCACATTTCTTATGTTCTGAGCAAGCTCACTCTTCTGGCCCTATAGGAAACACAGTAGAGTAGAAGAGTGCTCTTTTCTCAAAAGCAGAGTGTGTTTCTTGGAAAGCGAGCTAGAGTTTGTTTCCCAGTCCTAAATGGAGTTGAATCACATGCAGTTGGTGGTCCTACAAGCAAGAGTTGTTTTATGGGAAGAAGAGTCACTATTGCGCTGCCATTGCCATATACAGGACAAATAGCACTGGCGTCTGTTCCCAGCAAGTACAGTGTATTGGACTGAAGAGGATCTACTGTTCTTGTCAGGTTCCTAAGCAGACTTGAACTAGATATGGCCGTGTGTGTAGGAAGCACAGTTCTTTTGTTCTGAGCAAGCTCACTGTTCTGGCCCAATAGGAAACACAGTAGAGTAGAAGAGTGCTCTTTTCTCAAAAACAGAGTGTGTTTCTTGTAAGGTGAGCTAGCTTTTGTTTCCCAGTCCTAAATGGAGTTGAATCACATGCAGTTTCTGGTCCTACGAGCAAGAGTTGTTTTCTGGTAAGACAAGTCACTATTGGGCTCCAATATCCATACACAGTGCAAATAGCACTTGCGTCTGTTCCGCGCAAGTACAGTGTATTGGACTGAAGAAGATCTAGTGTTCTTGTCAGTTTCCTAAGCAGAGTTGAACTAGAAATGGCCCGTGTGTGTAGGAATCACAGTTCTTTTGTTCTGAGCAAGCTCACTGTTTAGACACCATAGGAAACACAGTAGAGTAGAAGAGTGCTCTTTTCTCAAAAGCAGAGTGTGTTTCTTGTAAGGCGAGCTAGCGTTTGTTTCCCAGTTCTAAATGGAGTTGAATCACATGCAGTTTCTGGTCCTACGAGCAAGAGTTGTTTACTGGTAAGGAAAGTCACTATTGTGCTCCCCTTGCCTTACACATTGCAAATAGCTCTCGCGTCTGTTCCCAGCAAGTACAGTGTATCAGACTGAAGAGGAGCTACTGTTCTTGTCAGTTTCCTAAGCAGAGTTGAACTAGATATGGCCCGTGTGTGTAGGAAGCACAGTTCTTATGTTCTGAGCAAGTTCACTCTTCTGGCCCTATAGGAAACACAGTAGAGTAGAAGAGTGCTCTTTTCTCAAAAGCAGAGTGTGTTTTTGTAAGGTGAGCTAGCGTTTGTTTCCTAGTCCTAAATAGAGTTGAATCACATGCAGTTTTTGGTCCTGTGAACAAGAGTTGTTTTCTGGTAAGGAGTCACTATTGCGCTCCCATTGCCCTTCACAAGGCAAATAGCACTCGCGTCTTTTCCCAGCAAGTAAAGTGTATTGGACTGAATAGGAGCTACTCTTCTTGTCAGTTTACTAAGCAGAGTTGAACTAGATATGGTCCGTGTGTAGGAAGCACAGTTCTTTTGTTCTGAGCAAGCTCACTGTTTGGACCCCATCGGAAACACAGTAGAGTAGAAGAATGCTCTTTTCTCTAAAGCAGAGTGTGTTTCTTGTAAGGCAAGCTACCGTTTGTTTCCCAGTCCTAAATGGAGTGGAATCACATGCAGTTTCTGGTCCTATTAGCAAGAGTTGTTTTCTGGTAAGGAAAGTCACTATTGCGCTCCCATTGCCATACACAGTGCAAATAGCCCTCCCGTCTGTTCCCAGCAAGTACAGTGTATTGGACTGAAGAGGAACTACTGTTCTTCTCAGTTTCCTAAGCGGAGTTGAACTAGATATGGCCCGTGTGTGTAGGAAGCACAGTTCTTTTTTTCTGAGCAAGCTCACTGTTCTGGCCCTATAGGAAATACAGTAGAGTAGAAGAGTGCTCTTTTCATAAAAGCAGAGTGTGTTTCTTGTAAAGCGAGTTGGAGTTTGTTTCCCAGTCCTAAATGGAGTTGAATCACATGGAGTTTCTGGTCCTACGAGCAAGACTTGTTTTCTGGTAAGAAGAGTCACTATTGCGCTGCCATTGCCATAGCACTGGCGTCTGTTCCCAGCAAGTACAGTGTATTGGACTGAAGAGGATATACTGTTCTTGTCAGGTTCCTAAGCAGACTTGAACTAGATATAACCGTGTGAGTAGGAAGTACAGTTTTTTTGTTCTGAGCAAGCTCACTGTTCAGAACACATAGGAAACACAGTAGAGTAGAAGAGTGCTCTTTTCTCAAAAGCAGAGTGTGTTTCTTGTAAGGCGAGCTAGCATTTGTTTCCCAGTCCTAAATGGAGTTGAATCACATGCAGTTTCTGGTCCTACGAGCAAGAGTTGTTTTCTGGTAAGACAAGTCACTATTGTGCTCCAATTGCCATAAACAGTGCAAATATCACTCGCTTCTGTTCCCCACAATACAGTGTATCGGACTGAAGAGGACCTACTGTTCTTGTCAGTTTCCTAAGCAGAGTTGAACTAGATATGGCCCGTGTGTGTAGGAAGCACAGTTCTTATGTTCTGAGCAAGCTCACTGTTCTGGCCCTATAGGAAACACAGTAGAGTAGAAGAGTGCTCTTTTCTCAAAAGCAGAGTGTGTTTCTTGTAAAGCGAGCTAGCGTTTGTTTCCCAGTCCTAAATGGATTTGAGTCACATGCAGTTTCTGGTCCTAAGAACAAGAGTTGTTTTCTGGAAAGGAAAGTCACTATTGCGTGCCCATTGCCTTACACAATGCAAATAGCACTCGCATCTTTTCCCAGCAAGTACAGTGTATTGGACTGAATAGGAGTTACTGTTCTTGTCAGTTTCCTAAGTAGAGTTGAACTAGATATGGCCCGTGTGTGTAGGAAGCACAGTTATTTTGTTCTGAGTTAGCTCACTGTTCTGGCCCTATAGGAAACACAGCAGAGTAGAAGAGAGCTCTTTTCTCAAAAGCAGAGTGTGTTTCTTGTAAGGCGAGCTAGCGTTTGTTTCCCAGTCCTAAATGGAGTTGACTCACATGCAGGATTTTGTCCTACAAGCAAGAGTTGTTTTCTGGTAGGGCGAGTCACTATTGTGCTTCAATTGCCATACACAGTGCAAATAGCACTCGCGTCTGTTCCCTGCAAGTACAGTGTATCGGACTGAAGAGGAGCTACTGTTCTTGTCAGTTTCCTAAGCAGAGTTGAACTAGATATGGCCCGTGTGTGTAGGAAGCACAGTTCTTATGTTCTGAGCAAGGTCACTGTTCTGGCCCTATAGGAAACACAGTAGAGTAGAAGAGTGCTCTTTTCTCAAAAGCAGAGTGTGTTTCTTGTAAAGCGAGCTAGACTTTGTTTCCCAGTCTTAAATGGAGTTGAATCACATGCAGTTTCTGGTCCTACGAAGAAGAGTTGTTTTCTAGTAAGGAAAGTCACTATTGCGCTCCCATTGCCCTACACAAGGCAAATAGCACTCGCGTCTTTTCCCAGCAAGTACAGTGTATTGGACTGAATAGGAGCTACTGTTCTTGTCAGTTTCCTAAGCAGAGTTGACCTAGATATGGTCCGTTTGTGTAGGAAGCACAGTTCTTTTTTTCTGAGCAAGCTCACTGTTCTGGCCCTATAGGAAACACAGTAGAGAAGAGTGCTCTTTTCTCAAAAACAGAGTGTGTTTCTTGTAAAGCGAGCTAGAGTTTGTTTCCCAGTCCTAAATGGAGTTGAATCACATGCTGTTTCTGGTCCTACGAGCAAGAGTTGTTTTCTGGTAAGAAGAGTCACTATTGCGCTGTCATTGACATACACAGGACAAATAGCACTGGCGTCTGTTCCAAGCAAGTACAGTGTATTGGACTGAGAAGGATCTCCTGTTCTTGTCAGGTTCCTAAGCAGACTTGAACTAGATATGGCCGTGTGTGTAGGAAGCACAGTTTTTTTTTTGTTTTGAGCAAGCTCACTGTTCGGAACACATAGGAAACACAGTAGAGTAGAAGAGTGCTCTTTTCTCAAAAGCAGAGTGTGTTTCTTGGAAGTCGAGCTAGCGTTTGTTTCCCAGTCCTAAATGGAGTTGAGTCACATGCAGTTTTTTGTCCAACGAGCAAGAGTTGTTTTCTGGTAAGAGAAGTCATTATTGTGCTCCAATTGCCATACTCAGTGCAAATATCACTCGCTTCTGTTCCCCACAAGTACAGTGTATCGGACTGAAGAGGAGCTACTGTTCTTGTCAGTTTCCTAAGCAGAGTTGAACTAGATATGGCCCGTGTGTGTAGGAAGCACAGTTCTTATGTTCTGAGAAAGCTCACTATTCTGGCCCTATAGGAAACACAGTAGAGTAGAAGAGTGCTCTTTTCTCAAAAGCAGAGTGTGTTTCTTGTAAAGCGAGCTAGAGTTTGTTTCCCAGTCCTAAATGGAGTTGAATCACATGCAGTTTCTGGTCGTACGAACAAGAGTTGTTTTCTGGTAAGGAAAGTCACTATTGCGCTCCCATTGCCCTACACAAGGCAAAAAGCACTCGCGTCTTTTCCCAGCAAGTACAGTGTATTGGACTGAATAGGAGCTACTCTTCTTGTCAGTTTCCTAAGCAGAGTTGAACTAGATATGGCCCGTGTGTGTAGGAAGCACAGTTCTTATGTTCTGAGAAAGCTCACTATTCTGGCCCTATAGGAAACACAGTAGAGTAGAAGAGTGCTCTTTTCTCAAAAGCAGAGTGTGTTTCTTGTAAAGCGAGCTAGAGTTTGTTTCCCAGTCCTAAATGGAGTTGAATCACATGCAGTTTCTGGTCGTACGAACAAGAGTTGTTTTCTGGTAAGGAAAGTCACTATTGCGCTCCCATTGCCCTACACAAGGCAAAAAGCACTCGCGTCTTTTCCCAGCAAGTACAGTGTATTGGACTGAATAGGAGCTACTCTTCTTGTCAGTTTACTAAGCAGAGTTGAACTAGATATGGTCCGTGTGTAGGAAGCACAGTTCTTTTGTTCTGAGCAAGCTCACTGTTTGGACCCCATCGGAAACACAGTAGAGTAGAAGAATGCTCTTTTCTCTAAAGCAGAGTGTGTTTCTTGTAAGGCAAGCTACCGTTTGTTTCCCAGTCCTAAATGGAGTGGAATCACATGCAGTTTCTGGTCCTACGAGCAAGAGTTGTTTTCTGGTAAGGAAAGTCACTATTGCGCTCCCATTGCCATACACAGTGCAAATAGCCCTCCCGTCTGTTCCCAGCAAGTACAGTGTATTGGACTGAAGAGGAACTACTGTTCTTCTCAGTTTCCTAAGCGGAGTTGAACTAGATATGGCCCGTGTGTGTAGGAAGCACAGTTCTTTTTTTCTGAGCAAGCTCACTGTTCTGGCCCTATAGGAAATACAGTAGAGTAGAAGAGTGCTCTTTTCATAAAAGCAGAGTGTGTTTCTTGTAAAGCGAGTTGGAGTTTGTTTCCCAGTCCTAAATGGAGTTGAATCACATGGAGTTTCTGGTCCTACGAGCAAGACTTGTTTTCTGGTAAGAAGAGTCACTATTGCGCTGCCATTGCCATAGCACTGGCGTCTGTTCCCAGCAAGTACAGTGTATTGGACTGAAGAGGATATACTGTTCTTGTCAGGTTCCTAAGCAGACTTGAACTAGATATAACCGTGTGAGTAGGAAGTACAGTTTTTTTGTTCTGAGCAAGCTCACTGTTCAGAACACATAGGAAACACAGTAGAGTAGAAGAGTGCTCTTTTCTCAAAAGCAGAGTGTGTTTCTTGTAAGGCGAGCTAGCATTTGTTTCCCAGTCCTAAATGGAGTTGAATCACATGCAGTTTCTGGTCCTACGAGCAAGAGTTGTTTTCTGGTAAGACAAGTCACTATTGTGCTCCAATTGCCATACACAGTGCAAATATCACTCGCTTCTGTTCCCCACAAGTACAGTGTATCGGACTGAAGAGGACCTACTGTTCTTGTCAGTTTCCTAAGCAGAGTTGAACTAGATATGGCCCGTGTGTGTAGGAAGCACAGTTCTTATGTTCTGAGCAAGCTCACTGTTCTGGCCCTATAGGAAACACAGTAGAGTAGAAGAGTGCTCTTTTCTCAAAAGCAGAGTGTGTTTCTTGTAAAGCGAGCTAGCGTTTGTTTCCCAGTCCTAAATGGATTTGAGTCACATGCAGTTTCTGGTCCTAAGAACAAGAGTTGTTTTCTGGAAAGGAAAGTCACTATTGCGTGCCCATTGCCTTACACAATGCAAATAGCACTCGCATCTTTTCCCAGCAAGTACAGTGTATTGGACTGAATAGGAGTTACTGTTCTTGTCAGTTTCCTAAGTAGAGTTGAACTAGATATGGCCCGTGTGTGTAGGAAGCACAGTTATTTTGTTCTGAGTTAGCTCACTGTTCTGGCCCTATAGGAAACACAGCAGAGTAGAAGAGAGCTCTTTTCTCAAAAGCAGAGTGTGTTTCTTGTAAGGCGAGCTAGCGTTTGTTTCCCAGTCCTAAATGGAGTTGACTCACATGCAGGTTTTTGTCCTACAAGCAAGAGTTGTTTTCTGGTAGGGCGAGTCACTATTGTGCTTCAATTGCCATACACAGTGCAAATAGCACTCGCGTCTGTTCCCTGCAAGTACAGTGTATCGGACTGAAGAGGAGCTACTGTTCTTGTCAGTTTCCTAAGCAGAGTTGAACTAGATATGGCCCGTGTGTGTAGGAAGCACAGTTCTTATGTTCTGAGCAAGGTCACTGTTCTGGCCCTATAGGAAACACAGTAGAGTAGAAGAGTGCTCTTTTCTCAAAAGCAGAGTGTGTTTCTTGTAAAGCGAGCTAGACTTTGTTTCCCAGTCTTAAATGGAGTTGAATCACATGCAGTTTCTGGTCCTACGAAGAAGAGTTGTTTTCTAGTAAGGAAAGTCACTATTGCGCTCCCATTGCCCTACACAAGGCAAATAGCACTCGCGTCTTTTCCCAGCAAGTACAGTGTATTGGACTGAATAGGAGCTACTGTTCTTGTCAGTTTCCTAAGCAGAGTTGACCTAGATATGGTCCGTTTGTGTAGGAAGCACAGTTCTTTTTTTCTGAGCAAGCTCACTGTTCTGGCCCTATAGGAAACACAGTAGAGAAGAGTGCTCTTTTCTCAAAAACAGAGTGTGTTTCTTGTAAAGCGAGCTAGAGTTTGTTTCCCAGTCCTAAATGGAGTTGAATCACATGCTGTTTCTGGTCCTACGAGCAAGAGTTGTTTTCTGGTAAGAAGAGTCACTATTGCGCTGTCATTGACATACACATGACAAATAGCACTGGCGTCTGTTCCAAGCAAGTACAGTGTATTGGACTGAGAAGGATCTACTGTTCTTGTCAGGTTCCTAAGCAGACTTGAACTAGATATGGCCGTGTGTGTAGGAAGCACAGTTTTTTTTTGTTTTGAGCAAGCTCACTGTTCGGAACACATAGAAAACACAGTAGAGTAGAAGAGTGCTCTTTTCTCAAAAGCAGAGTGTGTTTCTTGGAAGTCGAGCTAGCGTTTGTTTCCCAGTCCTAAATGGAGTTGAGTCACATGCAGTTTTTTGTCCAACGAGCAAGAGTTGTTTTCTGGTAAGAGAAGTCACTATTGTGCTCCAATTGCCATACTCAGTGCAAATATCACTCGCTTCTGTTCCCCACAAGTACAGTGTATCGGACTGAAGAGGAGCTACTGTTCTTGTCAGTTTCCTAAGCAGAGTTGAACTAGATATGGCCCGTGTGTGTAGGAAGCACAGTTCTTATGTTCTGAGAAAGCTCACTATTCTGGCCCTATAGGAAACACAGTAGAGTAGAAGAGTGCTCTTTTCTCAAAAGCAGAGTGTGTTTCTTGTAAAGCGAGCTAGAGTTTGTTTCGCAGTCCTAAATGGAGTTGAATCACATGCAGTTTCTAGTCCTACGAGCAAGAGTTGTTTTCTGGTAAGGAAAGTCACTATTGTGCTCCCTTTGGCATACACAGTGCAAATAGCACATGCATAGGTTCCCAGCAAGTACAGTGTATAGGACTGAAGAGGAGCTACTGTTCATGTCAGTTTCCTAAGCAGAGTTGAACTAGATATGGTCCGTGTGTGTAGGAAGCACAGTTCTTTTGTTCTGAGCAAGCTCACTGTTTGGACCCCATAGTAAACACAGTAGAGTAGAAGAGTGCTCTTTTCTCTAAAGCAGAGTGTGTTTCTTGTAAGGCGAGCTAGCATTTGCTTCCCAGTCCTAAATGGAGTGGAATCACATGCAGTTTCTGGTCCTACGAGCAAGAGTTGTTTTCTGGTAAGGAAAGTAACTATTGCGCTCCCATTGCCATACACAGTGCAAATAGCCCTCCTGTCTGTTTCCAGCAATTACAGTGTATTGGACTGAAGAGGAGCTACTGTTCTTCTCAGTTTCCTAAGCAGAGTTGAACTAGATATGGCCCGTGTGTGTAGGAAGCACAGTTCTTTTGTTCTGAGCAAGCTCACTGTTCGGACCCCATAGGAAGCACAGTAGAGTAGAAGAGTGCTCTTTTCTCAAAAGCAGAGTGTGTTTCTTGTAAGGCGAGCTAGCGTTTGTTTCCCAGTCCTAAATGGAGTTGAGTCACATGCAGTTTTTTGTCCTACGAGCAAGAGTTGTTTTCTGGTAAGACGAGTCACTATTGTGCTCCAATTGCCATACACAGTGCAAACAGCACTCGCGTCTGTTCCCCGAAAGTACAGTGTCTTGGACTGAAGAGGAGCTACTGTTCTTCTCAGTTTCCTAAGCAGAGTTGAACTAGATATGGCCGGTGTGTGTAGGAAGCACAGTTCTTTTGTTCTGAGCAAGCTCACTGTTCGGACCCCATAGGAAGCACAGTAGAATAGAAGAGTGCTCTTTTCTCTAAAGCAGAGTGTGTTTCTTGTAAGGCGAGATAGCGTTTGTTTCCCAGTACTAAATGGAGTTGAATCATATGCAGTTTCTAGTCCTACGAGCAAGAGTTGTTTTATGGTAAGAAGTGTCACTATTGCGCTGCCATTGCCATACACAGGACAAATAGCACTGGCGTCTTTTCCCAGCAAGTACAGTGTATTTGACTGAAGAGGATCTACTGTTCTTGTCAGGTTCCTAAGCAGAATTGAACTAGATATGGCCGTGTGTGTAGGAAGCACAGTTCTTTTGTTCTGAGCAAGCTCACTGTTCGGACACCATAGGAAACACAGTAGAGTAGAAGAGTGCTCTTTTCTCAAAAGCAGAGTGTGTTTCTTGTAAGGCGAGCTAGCGTTTGTTTCCCAGTCCTAAATGGAGTTGAATCACATGCAGTTTCTGGTCCTAAGAGCAAGAGTTGTTTTCTGGTAAGGAAAGTCACTATTGGGCTCCCCTTGCCATACACAGTGCAAATAGCTCCCGCGTCTGTTCCCAGCAAGTACAGTGTATCAGACTGAAGAGGAGCTACTGTTCTTCTCAGTTTCCTAAGCAGAGTTGAACATGATATGGCCCGTGTGTGTAGGAAGCACAGTTCATATGTTCTGAGCAAGCTCACTGTTCTGGCCCTATAGGAAACACAGTAGAGTAGAAGCGTGCTCTTTTCTCAAAAGCAGAGTGTGTTTTTGTAATGCAAGCTAGCGTTTGTTTCCTAGTCCTAAATGGAGTTGAATCCCATGCAGTTTCTGGTCCCACGAACAAGAGTTGTTTTCTTGTAAGGAAAGTCTCTATTGCGCTCCCATTTCCCTACACAAGGCAAATAACACTTGCGTCTTTTCCCAGCAAGTACGGTGTATCGGACTGAAGAGGAGCTACTGTTCTTGCCAGTTTCCTAAGGAGAGTTGAACTTGATATGGCCCGTGTGTAGGAAGCACAGTTCTTTTGTTCTGAGCAAGCTCACTGTTCTGGCCCTATAGGAAACACAGTAGAGTAGAAGAGTGCTCTTTCCACAAAAGCAGAGTGTGTTTCTTGTAAGGTGAGCTAGCTTTTGTTTCCCAGTCCTAAATGGAGTTGAATCACATGCAGTTTCTGGTCCTATGAGCAAGAGTTGTTTTATAGTAAGAAGAGTCACTATTGCGCTGCCATTGCCATACACAGGACAAATAGCACTGGCGTCTGTTCCCAGCAAGTACAGTGTATTGGACGGAAGAGGATCTACTGTTCTTGTCAGTTTCCTAAGCAGAGTTGAACTAGATATGGTCCGTGTGCGTAGGAAGCACAGTTCTTTTATTCTGAGCAAGCTCACTGTTCTGGCCCTATGGGAAACACAGTAGAGTAGAAGAGTGCTCTTTTCTCTAAAGCAGAGTGTGTTTCATGTAAGGTGAGCTAGCTTTTGTTTCCCAGTCCGAAATGGAGTTGAATCACATGCAGTTTCTGGTCCTATGAGCAAGAGTTGTTTTCTGGTAAGGAAAGTCTCTATTGCGCTCCCATTGCCCTACACAAGGCAAATAACACTTGCGTCTTTTCCCAGCAAGTACGGTGTATCGGACTGAAGAGGAGCTACTGTTCTTGTCAGTTTCCTAAGCAGAGTTGAACTAGATATGGCCCGTGTGTAGGAAGAACAGTTCTTTTGTTCTGAGCAAGCTCACTGTTCTGGCCCTATAGGAAACACAGTAGAGTAGAAGAGTGCTCTTTCCACAAAAGTAGAGTGTGTTTCTGTAAGGTGAGCTAGCTTTTGTTTAACAGTCCTAAATGGAGTTGAATCACATGCAGTTTCTGGTCCTACGAGCGAGAGTTGTTTTATAGTAAGAAGAGTCACTATTGCACTGCCATTGCCATACACAGGACAAACAGCACTGGCGTCTGTTCCCAGCAAGTACAGTGTATTGGACTGAAGAGGATCTACTGTTCTTGTCAGGTTCCTAAGCAGAATTGAACTAGATATGGTCGTGTATGTAGGAAGCACAGTTCTTTTGTTCTGAGCAGGCTCACTGTTCGGACCCCATAGGAAACACAGTAGAGTAGAATATTGCTCTTTTTCAAAAGCAGAGTGTGATTCTTGTAAAGCGAGCTAGCGTTTGTTTCCCAGTCCTAAATGGAGTTGAGTCACATGCAGTTTCTGGTCCTACGAGCAAGAGTTGTTTTCTGGTAAGGAAAGTAACTATTGCGCTCCCATTGCCATACACAGTGCAAATAGCCCTCCTGTCTGTTTCCAGCAATTACAGTGTATTGGACTGAAGAGGAGCTACTGTTCTTCTCAGTTTCCTAAGCAGAGTTGAACTAGATATGGCCCGTGTGTGTAGGAAGCACAGTTCTTTTGTTCTGAGCAAGCTCACTGTTCGGACCCCATAGGAAGCACAGTAGAGTAGAAGAGTGCTCTTTTCTCAAAAGCAGAGTGTGTTTCATGTAAGGCGAGCTAGCATTTGTTTCCCAGTCCTAAATGGAGTTGAATCACATGCAGTTTCTGGTCCTACGAGCAAGAGTTGTTTTCTGATAAAGAAAGTCACTATTGCGCTCCCATTGCTATACACAGTGCAAATAGCACTCGCGTCTGTTCCCAGCAAGTACAGTGTATCGGACTGAAGAGGAGCTACTGTTCTTGTCAGTTTCCTAAGCAGAGTTGAACTAGATATGGTCCGTGTGTGTAGGAAGCACAGTTCTTTTGTTCTGAGCAAGCTCACTGTTCTGGCCCTATAGGAAACACAGTAGTGTAGAAGAGTGCTCTTTTCTCTAAAGCAGAGTGTGTTTCTTGTAAGGTGAGCTAGCTTTTGTTTCCCAGTCCTAAATGGAGTTGAATCACATGCAGTTTCTGGTCCTACGAGCAAGAGTTGTTTTATGGTAAGAAGAGTCACTATTGCGCTGCCATTGCCACACACAGGACAAATAGCACTGGCGTCTGTTCCCAGGAAGTACAGTGTATTGGACTGAAGAGGATCTACTATTCTTGTCAGGTTCCTAAGCAGACTTGAACTAGATATGGCCGTGTGTGTAGGAAGCACAGTTCTTTTGTTCTGAGCAAGCTCACTGTTCTGGCCCAATAGGAAACACAGTAGAGTAGAAGAGTGCTCTTTTCTCAAAAACAGAGTGTGTTTCTTGTAAGGTGAGCTAGCTTTTGTTTCCCAGTCCTAAATGGAGTTGAATCACATGCAGTTTCTGGTCCTACGAGCAAGAGTTGTTTTCTGGTAAGACAAGTCACTATTGGTCTCCAATATCCATACACAGTGCAAGTAGCACTTGCGTCTGTTCCGCGCAAGTACAGTGTATTGGACTGAAGAAGATCTAGTGTTCTTGTCAGTTTCCTAAGCAGAGTTGAACTAGAAATGGCCCGTGTGTGTAGGAATCACAGTTCTTTTGTTCTGAGCAAGCTCACTGTTTAGACACCATTGGAAACACAGTAGAGTAGAAGAGTGCTCTTTTCTCAAAAGCAGAGTGTGTTTCTTGTAAGGCGAGCTAGCGTTTGTTTCCCAGTTCTAAATGGAGTTGAATCACATGCAGTTTCTGGTCCTACGAGAAAGAGTTGTTTACTGGTAAGGAAAGTCACTATTGTGCTCCCCTTGCCTTACACATTGCAAATAGCTCTCGCGTCTGTTCCCAGCAAGTACAGTGTATCAGACTGAAGAGGAGCTACTGTTCTTGTCAGTTTCCTAAGCAGAGTTGAACTAGATATGGCCCGTGTGTGTAGGAAGCACAGTTCTTATGTTCTGAGCAAGTTCACTCTTCTGGCCCTATAGGAAACACAGTAGAGTAGAAGAGTGCTCTTTTCTCAAAAGCAGAGTGTGTTTTTGTAAGGTGAGCTAGCGTTTGTTTCCTAGTCCTAAATGGAGTTGAATCACATGAAGTTTTTGGTCCTATGAACAAGAGTTGTTTTCTGGTAAGGAGTCACTATTGCGCTCCCATTGCCCTTCACAAGGCAAATAGCACTCGCGTCTTTTCCCAGCAAGTACAGTGTATTGGACTGAATAGGAGCTACTCTTCTTGTCAGTTTACTAAGCAGAGTTGAACTAGATATGGTCCGTGTGTAGGAAGCACAGTTCTTTTGTTCTGAGCAAGCTCACTGTTTGGACCCCATCGGAAACACAGTAGAGTAGAAGAATGCTCTTTTCTCTAAAGCAGAGTGTGTTTCTTGTAAGGCAAGCTACCGTTTGTTTCCCAGTCCTAAATGGAGTGGAATCACATGCAGTTTCTGGTCCTACGAGCAAGAGTTGTTTTCTGGTAAGGAAAGTCACTATTGCGCTCCCATTGCCATACACAGTGCAAATAGCCCTCCCGTCTGTTCCCAGCAAGTACAGTGTATTGGACTGAAGAGGAACTACTGTTCTTCTCAGTTTCCTAAGCGGAGTTGAACTAGATATGGCCCGTGTGTGTAGGAAGCACAGTTCTTTTTTTCTGAGCAAGCTCACTGTTCTGGCCCTATAGGAAATACAGTAGAGTAGAAGAGTGCTCTTTTCATAAAAGCAGAGTGTGTTTCTTGTAAAGCGAGTTGGAGTTTGTTTCCCAGTCCTAAATGGAGTTGAATCACATGGAGTTTCTGGTCCTACGAGCAAGACTTGTTTTCTGGTAAGAAGAGTCACTATTGCGCTGCCATTGCCATAGCACTGGCGTCTGTTCCCAGCAAGTACAGTGTATTGGACTGAAGAGGATGTACTGTTCTTGTCAGGTTCCTAAGCAGACTTGAACTAGATATAACCGTGTGAGTAGGAAGTACAGTTTTTTTGTTCTGAGCAAGCTCACTGTTCAGAACACATAGGAAACACAGTAGAGTAGAAGAGTGCTCTTTTCTCAAAAGCAGAGTGTGTTTCTTGTAAGGCGAGCTAGCATTTGTTTCCCAGTCCTAAATGGAGTTGAATCACATGCAGTTTCTGGTCCTACGAGCAAGAGTTGTTTTCTGGTAAGAAGAGTCACTATTGCACTGCCATTGTCATACACAGGACTAATAGCACTGGCGTCTGTTCCCAGCAAGTACAGTGTATTGGACTGTAGAGGATCTACTGTTCTTGTCAGGTTCCTAAGCAGACTTGAACTAGATATGGCCGTGTGAGTAGGAAGTACAGTTTTTTTGTTCTGAGGAAGCTCACTGTTCGGAACACATAGGAAACACAGTAGAGTAGAAGAGTGCTCTTTTCTCAAAAGCAAAGTGTGTTTCTTGGAAGTTGAGCTAGCGTTTGTTTCCCAGTCCTAAATGGAGTTGAGTCACATGCAATTTTTTGTCCTACGAGCAAGACTTGTTTTCTGGTAAGGAAAGTCACTATTGTGCTCCCATTGCCATACACAGTGCAAATAGCACTCGCGTCTGTTCCCAGCAAGTACAGTGTATCGGACTGAAGAGGAGCTACTGTTCTTGTCAGTTTCCTAAGCAGAGTTGAACTAGATATGGCCCGTGTGTAGGAAGCACAGTTCTTTTGTTCTGAGCAAGCTCACTGTTCTGGCCCTATAGGAAACACAGTAGAGTAGAAGAGTGCTCTATTCTCAAAAGCAGAGTGTGTTTCTTGTAAGGCGAGCTAGCGTTTTTTTCCCAGTCCTAAATGGAGTTGAGTCACATGCAGTTTTTTTTCCTACGAGCAAGAATTGTTTTCTGGTAAGACGAGTCACTATTGTGCTCCAATTGCCATACACAGTGCAAATAGCATTCGCGTCTGTTCCCCGCAAGTACAGTGTATTGGACTGAAGAAGATCTACTGTTCTTGTCAGTTTCCTAAGCAGAGTTGAACTAGATATGGCCTGTGTGTGTAGGAAGCACAGTTCTTTTGTTCTGAGTAAGCTCACTGTTCGGACCCCATAGGAAGCACAGTAGATTAGAAGAGTGCTCTTTCCTCAAAAGCAGAGTGTGTTTCATGTAAGGTGAGCTAGCATTTGTTTCCCAGTCCTAAATGGAGTTGAATCACATGCAGTTTCTGGTCCTACGAGCAAGAGTTGTTTTCTGGTAAGGAAAGTCACTATTGCGCTCCCATTGCCATACACAGTGCAAATAGCACTCGCGTCTGTTCCCAGCAAGTACAGTGTATCGGACTGAAGAGGAGCTACTGTTCTTGTCAGTTTCCTAAGCAAATTTGAACTAGTTATGGCCCGTGTGTAGGAAGCACAGTTCTTTTTTTCTGAGCAAGCTCACTGTTCTGGCCCTATAGGAAACACAGTAGAGTAGAAGAGTGCTCTTTACTCAAAAGCAGAGTGTGATTCTTGTAAAGCGAGCTAGAATTTGTTTCCCAGTCCTAAATGGAGTTGAATCACATGAAGTTTCTGGTCCTAAGAGCAAGAGTTGTTTTCTGTTAAGAAGAGTAACTATTGCGCTGCCATTGCCATACACAGGACAAATAGCACTGGCGTCTGTTCCCAGCAAGTACAGTTGTATTGAACTGAAGAGGATCTACTGTACTTGTCAGGTTCCTAAGCAGACTTGAACTAGATATGGCCATGTGAGTAGGAAGCACAGTTTTTTTGTTCTGAGCAAGCTCACTGTTCTGGCCTTATAGGAAACAAAGTAGAGTAGAAGAGTGCTCATTTTTCAAAAGCAGAGTGTGTTTCTAGGAAGTCGAGCTAGCGTTTGTTTCCCAGTCCTAAATGGAGTTGAGTCACATGCAGTTTTTTGTCCTACGAGCAAGAGTTGTTTTCTGGTAAGACAAGTCACTATTGTGCTCCAATTGCCATACACAGGACAAATAGCACTGGTGTCTGTTCCCAGCAAGTACAGTGTATTGGACTGAAGAGGATCTACTGTTCTTGTCAGGTTCCTAAGCAGACTTGAACTAGATATGGCCGTGTGTGTAGGAAGCACAGTTTTTTTGTTCTGAGCAAGCTCACTGTTCGGAACACATAGGAAACACAGTAGAGTAGAAGAGTGCTCTTTTCTCAAAAGCAGAGTGTGTTTCTTGTAAGGCGAGCTAGCGTTTGTTTCCCAGTCCTAAATGGAGTTGAGTCACATGCAGTTTTTTGTCCTATGAGCAAAAGTTGTTTTCTGGTAAGACAAGTCACTATTGTTCTCCATTTGCCATACACAATGCAAACAGCACTCGCGTCTCTGTTCCCCGCAAGTACAGTGTATTCGACGGAAGAGGAGCTACTGTTCTTGTCAGTTTCCTAAGCACAGTTGAACTAGATATGACCCGTGTGTGTATGAAGCACAGTTCTTTTGTTCTGAGCAAGCTCACTGTTCGGACCCCATAGGAAACACAGTAGAGTAGAAGAGTGCTCTTTTCTCAAAAGCAGAGTGTTTTTCATGTAAGGCGAGCTAGAGTTTGTTTTCCAGTCCTAAATGGAGTTGAATCACATGCAGTTTCTGGTCTTACGAGCAACAGTTGTTTTCTGGTAAGGAAAGTCACTATTGTGCTCCCATTGCCATACACAGTGCAAATAGCACTCGCGTCTGTTCCCAGCAAGTACAGTGTATCGGACTGAAGAGGAGCTACTGTTCTTGACAGTTTCCAAAGCAGAGTTGAACTAGATATGGCCCGTGTGTAGGAAGCACAGTTTTTTTGTTCTGAGCAAGCTCACTTTTCGGAACACATAGGAAACACAGTAGAGAAGAAGAGTGCTCTTTTCTCAAAAGCAGAGTGTGTTTTTGTAAGGCGAGCTAGCGTTTGTTTCCTAGTCCTAAATGGAGTTGAATCACATGCAGTTTCTGGTCCTATGAACAAGAGTTGTTTTCTGGTAAGGAAAGTCACTATTGCGCTCCCATTGCCCTTCACAAGGCAAATAGCACTCGTGTCTTTTCCCAGCAAGTACAGTGTATTGGACTGAATAGGAGCTACTGTTCTTGTCAGTTTACTAAGCAGAGTTGAACTAGATATGGTCCGTGTGTGTAGGAAGCACAGTTCTTTTGTTCTGAGCAATCTCACTGTTTGGACCCCATAGGAAACACAGTTGAGTAGAAGAGTGCTCTTTTCTCAAAAGCAGAGTGTGTTTCTTGGAAGTCGAGCTAGTGTTTCTTTCCCAGTCTTAAATGGAGTTGAGTCACATGCAGTTTTTTGTCCTAAGAGCAAGAGTTGTTTTCTGGTAAGACAAGTCACTATTGTGCTCCAATTGCCATACACAGTGCAAATAGCACTCGCGTCTGTTCCCCGCAAGTACAGTGTATTGGACGGAAGAGGAGCTACTGTTCTTGTCAGGTTCCTAAGGAGAGTTGAACTAGATATGGCCCGTGTGTGTAGGAAGCACAGTTCTTTTGTTCTGAGCAAGCTCACTGTTTGGAACCCATAGGAAACAGAGTAGAGTAGAAGAGTGCTCTTTTCTCAAAAGCAGAGTGTGTTTCATGTAAGGCGATCTAGCATTTTTTTCCCAGTCCTAAATGGAGTTGAATCACATGCAGTTTCTGGTCTTACGAGCAAGAGTTTTTTTTCTGTTAAGGAAAGTCACTATTGCGCTCCCATTGCCCTACACAAGGCAAATAGCACTCGCGTCTTTTCCCAGCAAGTACAGTGTATTGGACTGAATAGGAGCTACTGTTCTTGTCAGTTTCCTAAGCAGAGTTGACCTAGATATGGTCCGTTTGTGTAGGAAGCACAGATCTTTTTTTCTGAGCAAGCTCACTGTTCTGGCCCTATAGGAAACACAGTAGAGAAGAGTGCTCTTTTCTCAAAAGCAGAGTGTTTTTCTTGTAAAGCGAGCTAGAGTTTGTTTCCCAGTCCTAAATGAAGTTGAATCACATGCAGTTTCTGGTCCTACAAGCAAGAGTTGTTTTCTGGTAAGAAGAGTCACTATTGTGCTGCCAATGCCATACACAGGACATATAGCACTGGCGTCTGTTCCCAGCAAGTACAGTGTATTGGACTGAAGAGGATCTACTGTTCTTGTCAGGTTCCTAAGCAGAATTGAACTAGATATGGCCGTGTGTGTAGGAAGCACAGTTCTTTTGTTCTGAGCAAGTTCACTGTTCGGACCCCATAGGAAGCACAGTAGAGTAGAAGAGTGCTGTTTTCTCAAAAGCAGAGTGTTTTTCATGTAAGGCGAGCTAGCATTTGTTTCCCAGTCCTAAATGGAGTTGAATCACATGCAGTTTCTGGTCCTACGAGCAAGAGTTGTTTTCTGGTAAGAAGAGTCACTATTGCGCTGTCATTGCCATACACAGGACAAATAGCACTGGCGTCTGTTCCCAGCAAGTACAGTGTATTGGACTGAAGAGGATATACTGTTCTTGTCAGGTTCCTAAGCAGACTTGAACTAGATATAGCCGTGTGAGTAGGAAATACAGTTTTTTTGTTCTGAGCAAGCTCACTCTTCGGAACACATAGGAAACCACAGTAGAGTAGAAGAGTGCTCTTTTCTCAAAAGCAGAGTGTGTTACACGTAAGGCGACCTACATTTGTTTCCCACTCCTAAGTGGAGTTGAATCACATGCAGTTTCTGGTCCTATGAACAAGAGTTGTTTTCTGGTAAGGAGTCACTATTGCGCTCCCATTGCCCTTCACAAGGCAAATAGCACTCGCGTCTTTTCCCAGCAAGTACAGTGTATTGGACTGAATAGGAGCTACTCTTCTTGTCAGTTTACTAAGCAGAGTTGAACTAGATATGGTCCGTGTGTAGGAAGCACAGTTCTTTTGTTCTGAGCAAGCTCACTGTTTGGACCCCATAGGAAACACAGTAGAGTAGAAGAATGCTCTTTTCTCTAAAGCAGAGTGTGTTTCTTGTAAGGCAAGCTACCGTTTGTTTCCCAGTCCTAAATGGAGTGGAATCACATGCAGTTTCTGGTCCTACGAGCAAGAGTTGTTTTCTGGTAAGGAAAGTCACTATTGCTCTCCCATTGCCATACACAGTGCAAATAGCCCTCCCGTCTGTTCCCAGCAAGTACAGTGTATTGGACTGAAGAGGAACTACTGTTCTTCTCAGTTTCCTAAGCGGAGTTGAACTAGATATGGCCCGTGTGTGTAGGAAGCACAGTTCTTTTTTTCTGAGCAAGCTCACTGTTCTGGCCCTATAGGAAATACAGTAGAGTAGAAGAGTGCTCTTTTCGTAAAAGCAGAGTGTGTTTCTTGTAAAGCGAGTTGGAGTTTGTTTCCCAGTCCTAAATGGAGTTGAATCACATGGAGTTTCTGGTCCTACGAGCAAGACTTGTTTTCTGGTAAGAAGAGTCACTATTGCGCTGCCATTGCCATAGCACTGGCGTCTGTTCCCAGCAAGTACAGTGTATTGGACTGAAGAGGATATACTGTTCTTGTCAGGTTCCTAAGCAGACTTGAACTAGATATAACCGTGTGAGTAGGAAGTACAGTTTTTTTGTCCTGAGCAAGCTCACTGTTCGGAACACATAGGAAACACAGTAGAGTAGAAGAGTGCTCTTTTCTCAAAAGCAGAGTGTGTTTCTTGTAAGGCGAGCTAGCATTTGTTTCCCAGTCCTAAATGGAGTTGAACCACATGCAGTTTCTGGTCCTACGAGCAAGAGTTGTTTTCTGGTAAGAAGAGTCACTATTGCGCTGCCATTGCCATACACAGGACTAATAGCATTGGCGTCTGTTCCCAGCAAGTACAGTGTATTGGACTGTAGAGGATCTACTGTTCTTGTCAGGTTCCTAAGCAGAATTGAACTAGATATGGCCGTGTGTGTAGGAAGCACAGTTCTTTTGTTCTGAGCAAGCTCACTGTTCGGACCCCCAGAGGAAACACAGTAGAGTAGAAGAGTGCTCTTTTCTCAAAAGCAGAGTGTGTTTCTTGTAAGGCGAGCTAGCGTTTGCTTCCCAGTCCTAAATGGAGTTGAGTCACATGCAGTTTTTTGTCCTACGAGCAAGAGTTGTTTTCTGGTAAGACGAGTCACTATTGTGCTCCCATTGCCATACACAGTGCAAATAGCACTCTCGTCTGTTCCCCGCAAGTACAGTGTATTGGACGGAAGAGGAGCTACTGTTCTTGTCAGTTTCCTAAGCAGAGTTGAAATAGATATGGCCCGTGTGTGTAGGAAGCACAGTTCTTTTGTTCTGAGCAAGCTCACTGTTTGGACTCCATAGGAAACAGAGTAGAGTAGTAGAGTGCTCTTTTCTCTAAAGCAGAGTGTGTTTCTTGTAAGGCGAGCTAGCGTTTGTTTCCCAGTCCTAAATGGAGTTGAATCACATGCAGTTTCTGGTCCTACGAGCAAGAGTTGTTTTCTGGTAAGGAAAGTCACTATTGCGCTCCCATTGCCATGCACAGTGCAAATAGCCTTCCCGTCTGTTCCCAGCAAGTACAGTGTATTGGATTGAAAAGGAGCTACTGTTCTTCTCAGTTTCCTAAGCAGAGTTGAACTAGATATGGCCCGTGTGTCTAAGAAGTACAGTTTATTTGTTCTGAGCAAGCTCAGTGTTCGGAACACATAGGAAACACAGTAGAGTAGAAGAGTGCTCTTTTCTCAAAAGCAGAGTGTGTTTCATGTAAGGCGACCTAGCATTTGTTTCCCACTCCCAAGTGGAGTTGAATCACATGCAGTTTCTGGTCCTACGATCAAGAGTTGTTTTCTAGTAAGAAGAGTCACTATTGGGCTCCCATTGCCATACACAGTACAAATAGCACTCGCGTCTGTTCCCAGCAAGTACAGTGTATTGGACTGAATAGGAGCTACTGTTCTTGTTGGTTTCCTAAGCAGAGTTGAACTAGATATTGCCCGTGTGTGTAGGAAACACAGTTATTTTGTTCTGTGCAAACTCACTGTTCGGACTGCATAGGAAACACAATAGAGTAGAAGAGTACTCTTTTCTCAAAAGCAGAGTGTGTTTCATGTATGCGAGCTAGCATTTGTTTCCCAGTCCTAAATGGAGTTGAATCACATGCAGTTTCTGGTCCTACGAGCAAGAGTTGTTTTCTGGTAAGGAAAGTAACTATTGCGCTCCCATTGCCATACACAGTGCAAATAGCACTCGCCTCTTTTCCCAGCAAGTACAGTGTATTGGACTGAATAGGAGCTACTGTTCTTGTCAGTTTCCTAAGCAGAGTTGAACTAGATATGGTCCGTGTGTGTAGGAAGCACAGTTCTTTTGTTCTGATCAAGCTCACTGTTTGGACCCCATAGGAAACACAGTAGAGTAGAAGAGTGCTCTTTTCTCTAAAGCAGAGTGTGTTTCTTGTAAGGCAAGCTACCGTTTGTTTTCCAGTCCTAAATGGAGTGGAATCACATGCAGTTTCTGGTCCTACGAGCAAGAGTTGTTTTCTGGTAAGGAAAGTCACTATTGCGCTCCCATTGCCATACACAGTGCAAATAGCCCTCCCGTCTGTTCCCAGAAAGTACAGTGTATTGGACTGAAGAGGAGCTACTGTTCTTCTCAGTTTCCTAAGCAGAGTTGAACTAGATATGGTCCGTGTGTGTAGGAAGCACAGTTCTTTTTTTCCGAGCAAGCTCACTGTTCTGGCCCTATAGGAAACACAGTAGAGTAGAAGAGTGCTCTTTTCTCAAAAGCAGAGTGTGTTTCCTGTAAAGCGAGCTAGAGTTTGTTTCCCAGTCCTAAATGGAGTTGAATCACATGCAGTTTCTGGTCCTACGAGCAAGAGTTGTTTTCTGGTAAGAAGAGTCACTATTGCACTGCCATTGCCCTACACAGGACAAATAGCACTGGCGTCTGTTCCCAGCAAGTACAGTGTATTGGACTGAAGAGGATATACTGTTCTTGTCAGGTTCCTAAGCAGACTTGAACTAGATATGGCCGTGTGAGTAGGAAGTACAGTTTTTTTGTTCTGAGCAAACTCACTGTTCGGAAAACATAGGAAACACAGTAGAGTAGAAGAGTGCTCTTTTCTCAAAAGCAGAGTGTGTTTCATGTAAGGCGAGCTAGTGTTTGTTTCCCAATCCTAAATGGAGTTGAGTCACATGCAGTTTTTTGTCCTACGAGCAAGAGTTGTTTTCTGGTAAGACAAGTCACTATTGTGCTCCAATGCCATACACAGTGCAAATAGCACTCGCGTCTGTTCCCCCCAAGTACAGTGTATTGGACTGAAGAGGAGCTACTGTTCTTGTTGGTTTCCTAAGCAGAGTTGAACTAGATATGGCCCGTGTGTTTAGGAAGCACAGTTCTTTTGTTCTGAGCAAGCTCACTCTTCGGACCCGATAGGAAACACAATAGAGTAGAAGAGTGCTCTTTTCTCAAATGCAGAGTGTGTTTCATGTAAAGCGAGCTAGCATTTGTTTCCCAGTCCTAAATGGAGTTGAATCACATGCAGTTTCTGGTCCTACGAGCAAGAGTTGTTTTCTGGTAAGAAGAGTCACTATTGCGCTGCCATTGCCATACACAGGACTAATAGCACTGGTGTCTGTTCCCAGCAAGTACAGTGTATTGGACTGTAGAGGATCTACTGTTCTTGTCAGGTTCCTAAGCAGAATTGAACTAGATATGGCCGTGTGTGTAGGAAGCACAGTTCTTTTGTTCTGAGCAAGCTCACTGTTCGGACCCCAGAGGAAACACAGTAGAGTAGAAGAGTGCTCTTTTCTCAAAAGCAGAGTGTGTTTCTTGTAAGGCGAGCTAGCGTTTGTTTCCCAGTCCTAAATGGAGTTGAGTCACATGCAGTTTTTTGTCCTACGAGCAAGAGTTGTTTTATGGTAAGACGAGTCACTATTGTGCTCCCATTGCCATGCACAGTGCAAATAGCACTCGCGTCTGTTCCCCGCAAGTACAGTGTATTGGACAGAAGAGGAGCTACTGTTCTTGTCAGTTTCCTAAGCAGAGTTGAAATAGATATGGCCCGTGTGTGTAGGAAGCACAGTTCTTTTGTTCTGAGCAAGCTCACTGTTTGGACCCCATAGGAAACACAGTAGAGTAGAAGAGTGCTCTTTTCTCTAAAGCAGAGTGTATTTCTTATAAGGCGAGCTACTGTTTGATTCCCAGTCCTAAATGGAGTGGAGTCACATGCAGTTTTGGTCCTACGAGCAAGAGTTGTTTTCTGGTAAGGAAAGTCACTATTGTGCTCCCATTGCCATACACAGTGCAAATAGCCTTCCCGTCTGTTCCCAGCAAGTACAGTGTATTGGATTGAAAAGGAGCTACTGTTCTTCTCAGTTTCCTAAGCAGAGTTGAACTAGATATGGCCCGTGTGTGTAGGAAGTACAGTTCTTTTTTTCTGAGCAAGCTCACTCTTCTGGCCATATAAGAAACACAGTAGAGTAGAAGAGAGCTCTTTTCTCAAAAGCAGAGTGTGATTCTTGTAAAGGGAGCTAGAGTTTGTTTCCCAGTCCTAAATGGAGTTGAATCACATGCAATTTCTGGTCCTACGAGCAAGAGTTGTATTCTGGTAAGAAGAGTCACTATTGCGCTGCCATTGCCATACACAGGACAAATAGCACATGCGTCTGTTCCCAGCAAGTACAGTGTATTGGACTGAAGAGGATCTACTGTTCTTGTCAGGTTCCTTAGCAGACTTGAACTAGATATGGTCCGTGTGTGTAGGAAGCACAGTTCTTTTGTTCTGAGCAAGCTCACTGTTTGGACCCCATAGGAAACACAGTAGAGTCGAATAGTGCTCTTTTCTCTAAAGCAGAGTGTGTTTCTTGTAAGGCGAGCTACCGTTTGTTTCCCAGTCCTAAATGGAGTGGAATCACATGCAGTTTCTGGTCCTACGAGCAAGAGTTGTTTTCTGGTAAGGAAAGTCACTATTGGGCTCCCATTGCCATACACAGTGCAAATAGCCCTCCCATCTGTTCCCAGAAAGTACAGTGTATTGGACTGAAGAGGATCTACTGTTCTTCTCAGTTTCCTAAGCAGAGTTGAACTAGATATGGCCCGTGTGTGTAGGAAGCACAGTTCTTTTTTTCTGAGCAAGCTCACTGTTCTGGCCCTATAGGAAACACAGTAGAGTAGAGGAGTGCTCTTTTCTCAAAAGCAGAGTGTGTTTCTTGTAAAGCGAGCTAGAGTTTGTTTCCCAGTCCTAAATGAAGTTGAATCACATGCAGTTTCTGGTCCTGCGATCAAGAGTTGTTTTCTGGTAAGAAGAGTCACTATTGCGCTGCCATTGCCATACACAGGACAAATAGCACTGGCGTCTGTTCCCAGCAAGTACAGTGTATTGGACTGAAGAGGATCTACTGTTCTTGTCAGGTTCCTAAGCAGACTTGAACTAGATATGGCCGTGTGAGTAGGAAGTACAGTTTTTTTGTTCTGAGCAAGCTCACTGTTCGGAATACATAGGAAACACAGTAGAGTAGAAGAGTGCTCTTTTCTCAAAAGCAAAGTGTGTTTCTTGGAAGTTGAGCTAGCGTTTGTTTCCCAGTCCTAAATGGAGTTGAGTCACATGCAATTTTTTGTCCTACGAGCAAGACTTGTTTTCTGGTAAGGAAAGTCACTATTGTGCTCCCATTGCCATACACAGTGCAAATAGCACTCGCGTCTGTTCCCAGCAAGTACAGTGTATCGGACTGAAGAGGAGCTACTGTTCTTGTCAGTTTCCTAAGCAGAGTTGAACTAGATATGGCCCGTGTGTAGGAAGCACAGTTCTTTTGTTCTGAGCAAGCTCACTGTTCTGGCCCTATAGGAAACACAGTAGAGTAGAAGAGTGCTCTTTTCTCAAAAGCAGAGTGTGTTTCTTGTAAGGCGAGCTAGCGTTTGTTTCCCAGTCCTAAATGGAGTTGAGTCACATGCAGTTTTTTTTCCTACGAGCAAGAATTGTTTTCTGGTAAGACGAGTCACTGTTGTGCTCCAATTGCCATACACAGTGCAAATGGCATTCGCGTCTGTTCCCCGCAAGTACAGTGTATTGGACTGAAGAAGATCTACTGTTCTTGTCAGTTTCCTAAGCAGAGTTGAACTAGATATGGCCGGTGTGTGTAGGAAGCACAGTTCTTTTGTTCTGAGTAAGCTCACTGTTCGGACCCCATAGGAAGCACAGTAGATTAGAAGAGTGCTCTTTTCTCAAAAGCAGAGTGTGTTTCATGTAAGGCGAGCTAGCATTTGTTTCCCAGTCTTAAATGGAGTTGAATCACATGCAGTTTCTGGTCCTACGAGCAAGAGTTGTTTTCTGGTAAGGAAAGTCACTATTGCGCTCCCATTGCCATACACAGTGCAAATAGCACTCGCGTCTGTTCCCAGCAAGTACAGTGTATCGGACTGAAGAGGAGCTACTGTTCTTGTCAGTTTCCTAAGCAAAGTTGAACTAGTTATGGCCCGTGTGTAGGAAGCACAGTTCTTTTTTTCTGAGCAAGCTCCCTGTTCTGGCCTTATAGGAAACACAGTAGAGTAGAAGAGTGCTCTTTTCTCAAAAGCAGAGTGTGATTCTTGTAAAGCGAGCTAGAGTTTGTTTCCCAGTCCTAAATGGAGTTGAATCACATGAAGTTTCTGGTCCTAAGCGCAAGAGTTGTTTTCTGATAAGAAGAGTAACTATTGTGCTGCCATTGCCATACACAGGACAAATAGCACTGGCGTCTGTTCCCAGCAAGTACAGTGTATTGAACTGAAGAGGATCTACTGTACTTGTCAGTTTCCTAAGCAGACTTGAACTAGATATGGCCGTGTGAGTAGGAAGCACAGTTTTTTTGTTCTGAGCAAGCTCACTGTTCTGGCCTTATAGGAAACAAAGTAGAGTAGAAGAGTGCTCTTTTATCAAAAGCAGAGTGTGTTTCTAGGAAGTCGAGCTAGCGTTTGTTTCCTAGTCCTAAATGTAGTTGAGTCACATGCAGTTTTTTGTCCTACGAGCAAGAGTTGTTTTCTGGTAATACAAGTCACTATTGTGCTCCAATTGCCATACACAGGACAAATAGCACTGGCGTCTGTTCCCAGCAAGTACAGTGTATTGGACTGAAGAGGATCTACTGCTCTTGTCAGGTTCCTAAGCAGACTTGAACTAGATATGGCCGTGTGTGTAGGAAGCACAGTTTTTTTGTTGTGAGCAAGCTCACTGTTCGGAACACATAGGAAACACAGTAGAGTAGAAGAGTGCTCTTTTCTCAAAAGCAGAGTGTGTTTCTTGTAAGGCGAGCTAGCGTTTGTTTCCCAGTCCTAAATGGAGTTGAGTCACATGCAGTTTTTTGTCCTATGAGCAAAAGTTGTTTTCTGGTAAGACAAGTCACTATTGTTCACCAATTGCCATACACAATGCAAACAGCACTCGCGTCTGTTCCCCGCAAGTACAGTGTATTCGACGGAAGAGGAGCTACTGTTCTTGTCAGTTTCCTAAGCACAGTTGAACTAGATATGGCCCGTGTGTGTATGAAGCACAGTTCTTTTGTTCTGAGCAAGCTCACTGTTCGGACACCATAGGAAACACAGTTGAGTAGAAGAGTGCTCTTTTCTCAAAAGCAGAGTGTTTTTCATGTAAGGCGAGCTAGAGTTTGTTTTCCAGTCCTAAATGGAGTTGAATCACATGCAGTTTCTGGTCTTACGAGCAACAGTTGTTTTCTGGTAAGGAAAGTCACTATTGTGCTCCCATTGCCATACACAGTGCAAATAGCACTCGCGTCTGTTCCCAGCAAGTACAGTGTATCGGACTGAAGAGGAGCTACTGTTCTTGTCAGTTTCCAAAGCAGAGTTGAACTAGATATGGCCCGTGTGTAGGAAGCACAGTTTTTTTGTTCTGAGCAAGCTCACTTTTCGGAACACATAGGAAACACAGTAGAGAAGAGGAGTGCTCTTTTCTCAAAAGCAGAGTGTGTTTTTGTAAGGCGAGCTAGCGTTTGTTTCCTAGTCCTAAATGGAGTTGAATCACATGCAGTTTCTGGTCCTATGAACAAGAGTTGTTTTCTGGTAAGGAAAGTCACTATTGCGCTCCCATTGCCCTTCACAAGGCAAATAGCACTCGCGTCTTTTCCCAGCAAGTACAGTGTATTGGACTTAATAGGAGCTACTGTTCTTGTCAGTTTACTAAGCAGAGTTGAACTAGATATGGTCCGTGTGTGTAGGAAGCACAGTTCTTTTGTTTTGAGTAAGCTCACTGTTGTGGCCCTATAGGAAACACAGTAGAGTAGAAGAGTGCTTTTTTCTCTAAAGCAGTGTGTGTTTCTTGGAAGTCGAGCTAGCGTTTCTTTCCCAGTCCTAAATGGAGTTGAATCACATGCAGTTTCTAGTCCTAAGAGCATGAGTTGTTTTATGGTAAGAAGAGTCACTATGCGCTGCCATTGCCATACACAGGACAAATAGCACTGGCGTCTCTTCCCAGCAAGTACAGTGTATTGGACTGAAGAGGATCTACTGTTCTTGTCAGGTTCCTAAGCAGAATTGAACTAGATATGGCCGTGTGTGTAGGAAGCACAGTTCTTTTGTTCTGAGCAAGCTCAATGTTCGGACACAATAGGAAACACAGTAGAGTAGAAGAGTGCTCTTTTCTCAAAAGCAGAGTGTGTTTCTTGTAAGGCGTGCTAGCGTTTGTTTCCCAGTCCTAAATGGAGTTGAATCACATGCAGTTTCTGGTCCTAAGATTAAGAGTTGATTTCTGGTAAGGAAAGTCACTATTGCGCTCCCCTTGCTATACATAGTGCAAATAGCTCTCGCGTCTGTTCCCAGCAAGTACAATGTATCGGACTGAAGAGGAGCTACTGTTCTTGTCAGTTTCCTAAGCAGAGTGGAACTAGATATGGCCCGTGTGTAGGAAGCACAGTTCTTATGTTCTGAGCAAGCTCACTGTTCTGGCCCTATAGGAAACACAGTAGAGTAGAAGACTGCTCTTTTCTCAAAAGCAGAGTGAGTTTTTGTAAGGCGAGCTAGCGTTTGTTTCCTAGTCCTAAATGGAGTTGAATCACATGCAGTTTCTGGTCCTACGAACAAGAATTGTTTTCTGGTAAGGAAAGTCAATATTGCGCTCCCATTGCCCTCACAAGACAAAGAGCACTCGCGTCTTTTCCCAGCAAGTACAGTGTATTGGACTGAATAGGAGCTACTGTTCTTGTCAGTTTACTAAGCAGAGTTGAACTAGATATGGTCAGTGTGTGTAGGAAGCATAGTTCTTTTGTTCTGAACAAGCTCACTGTTTGGACCCCATAGGAAACACAGTAGAGTAGAAGAGTGCTCTTTTCTCTAAAGCAGAGTGTGTTTCTTGTCAGGCGAGCTAGCGTTTGTTTCCCAGTCCTAAATGGAGTGGAATAACATGCAGTTTCTGGTCCTACGAGCAAGAGTTGTTTTCTGGTAAGGAAAGTCACTATTGCGCTCCCATTGCCGTACACAGTGCAAATAGCCCTCCCGTCTGTTCCCAGCAATTACAGTGTATTGGACTGAAGAGGAGCTACTGTTCTTGTCAGTTTCCTAAGCAGAGTTGAACTAGATATGGCCCGTGTGTGTAGGAAGCACAGTTCTTTTGTTCTGAGCAAGCTCACTGTTTGGAACCCATAGGAAAAACAGTAGAGTAGAAGAGTGCTCTTTTCTCTAAAGCAGAGTGTGTTTCTTGTAAGGCGATCTAGCGTTTGTTTCCCAGTTCTAAATGGAGTTGAATCACATGCATTTTTTTGTCCTACGAACCAGAGTTGTTTTCTGGTAAGACGAGTCACTATTGTGCTCCAATTGCCATACACAGTGCAAATAGCACTCGCGTCTGTTCCCTGCAAGCACAGTGTATTGGAAGGAAGAGGAGCTATTGTTCTTGTTAGTTTCCTAAGCAGAGTTGAACTAGATATGGCCGTATGTGTAGGAAGCACAGTTCTTTCGTTCTGAGCAAGCTCACTGTTCGGACCCCATAGGAAACACAGTAGAGTAGAAGAGTGCTCTTTTCTAAAAAGCAGAGTGTGTTTCATGTAAGGCGAGCTAGCACTTGTTTCCCATTCCTAAATGGAGTTGAATCACATGCAGTTTCTAGTCCTATGAGCAAGAGTTGTTTTCTGGTAAGGAAAGTCACTATTGTGTTCCCATTGCCATACACAGTGCAAATAGCACTCGTGTCTGTATCGGACTGAAGAGGAGCTACCGTTCTTGTCAGTTTCCTAAGCAGAGTTGAACTAGTTATGGCCCGTGTGTAGGAAGCACAGTTCTTTTGTTTTGAGTAAGCTCTCTGTTCTGTCCCTATAGGAAACACAGTAGTGTAGAAGAGTGCTCTTTTCTCTAAAGCAGTGTGTGTTTCTTGTAAGGCGAGCTAGCGTTTGTTTCCCAGTCCTAAATGGAGTTGAATCACATGTAGTTTCTAGTCCTAAGAGCATGAGTTGTTTTATGGTAAGAAGAGACACTATTGCGCTGTCATTGCCATACACAGGACAAATAGCACTGGCGTCTCTTCCCAGCAAGTACAGTGTATTGGACTGAAGAGGATCTACTGTTCTTGTCAGGTTCCTAAGCAGACTTGAACGAGATATGGCCGTGTTTGTAGGAAGCACAGTTTTTTTGTTCTGAGCAAGCTCACTTTTCAGAACACATAGGAAACACAGTAGAGTAGAAGAGTGCTCTTTTCTCAAAAGCAGAGTGTCTTTCTTGGAAGTCGAGCTAGCGTTTGTTTCCCAATCCCAAATGGAGTTGAGTCACATGCAGTTTTTTGTCCTACGAGCAAGAGTTGTTTTCTGGTAAGACAAGTCACTATTGTGCTCCAATTGCCATACACAGTGCAAATAGCACTCGCGTCTGTTCCCCGCAAGTACAGTGTATTCGACTGAAGAGGTGCTACTGTTCTTGTTTTTTTCCTAAGCAGAGTTGAACTAGATATGGCCCGTGAGTGTAGGAAGCACAGTTCTTTTGTTCTGAGCAAGCTCACTGTTTGGACCCCATAGGAAACTCAGTAGAGTAGAAGAGTGTACTTTTCTCAAAAGCAGAGTGTGTTTCATGTAAGGCGAGCTAGCATTTGTTTCCCAGTCCTAAATGGAGTTGAATCACATGCAGTTTCTCGTCCTACGAGCAAGAGTTGTTTTCTGGTAAGGACAGTCACTATTGCGCTCCCATTGCCATACACAGTGCAAATAGTACTCGCGTCTGTTCTCAGCAACTACAGTGTATCGAACTGAAGAGGAGCTACTGTTCTTGTCAGTTTCCTAAGCAGAGTTGAACTAGATATGGCCCGTGTGTGTAGGAAGCACAGTTCTTTTGTTCTGAGCAAGCTCACTGTTCTGGCCCTACAGGAAACACAGTAGAGTAGATGAGTGCTCTTTTCTCTAAAGCAGAGTGTGTTTCTTGTAAGGCCAGCTCGCTTTTGTTTCCCAGTCCTAAATGGAGTTGAGTCACAGACAGTTTTTGGTCCTACGAGCAAGAGTTGATTTCTGGTAAGGAAAGTCACTATTGCGCTCTAAATGCCATACACAGTGCAAATAGCACTGGCGTCTCTTCCAAGCAAGTACAGTGTATTGGACTGAAGAGGATCTACTGTTCTTGTCAGGTTCCTAAGCAGAATTGAACTAGATATGGCCGTGTGTGTAGGAAGCACAGTTCTTTTGTTCTGAGCAAGCTCACTGTTCGGACACCATAGGAAACACAGTAGAGTAGAAGAGTGCTCTTTTCTCAAAAGCAGAGTGTGTTTCTTGTAAGGCGAGCTAGCGTTTGTTTCCCAGTCCTAAATGGAGTTGAATTACATGCAGTTTCTGGTCCTAAGAGCAAGAGTTGATTTCTGGTAAGGAAAGTCACTATTGCGCTCCCCATGCTATACATAGTTCAAATAGCTCTCGCGTCTGTTCCCAGCAAGTACAGTGTATCGGACTGAAGAGGAGCTACTGTTCTTGTCAGATTCCTAAGCAGAGTGGAACTAAATATGGCCCGTGTGTAGGAAGCACAGTTCTTATGTTCTGAGCAAGCTCACTGTTCTGGCCCTACAGGAAACACAGTAGAGTAGAAGAGTGCTCTTTGCTCAAAAGCAGAGTGTGTTTTTGTAAGGCAAGCTAGCGTTTGTTTCCTAGTCCTAAATGGAGTTGAATCACATGCAGTTTCTGGTCCTACGAACAAGAATTGTTTTCTGGTAAGGAAAGTCACTATTGCGCTCCCATTGCCCTACACAAGACAAATAGCACTTGCGTCTTTTCCCAGCAAATACAGTGTATTGGACTGAATAGGAGCTACTGTTCTTGTCAGTTTACTAAGCAGAGTTGAACTAGATATGGTCCGTGTGTAGGAAGCATAGTTCTTTTGTTCTGAACAAGCTCACTGTTTGGACCCCATAGGAAACACAGTAGAGTAGAAGAGTGCTCTTTTCTCTAAAGCAGAGTGTGTTTCTTGTAAGGCGAGCTAGCGTTTGTTTCCCAGTCCTAAATGGAGTGGAATAACATGCAGTTTCTGGTCCTACGAGCAAGAGTTGTTTAGTGGTAAGGAAAGTCACTATTGTGCTACCATTGCCATACACAGTGCAAATAGCCCTCCCGTCTGTTCCCAGCAAGTACAGTGTATTGGACTGAAGAGGAGCTACTGTTCTTCTCAGTTTCCTAAGCAGAGTTGAACTAGATATGGCCCGTGTGTTTAGGAAGTACAGTTCCTTTTTTCTGAGCAAGCTCACTGTTCTGGCCCTATAGGAAACACAGTAGAGTAGAAGAGTGCTCTTTTCTCAAAAGCAGAGTGTGTTTCTTGTAAAGCGAGCTAGAGTTTGTTTCCCAGTCCTAAATGGAGTTGAATCACATGCAGTTTCTGGTCCTACGAGCAAGAGTTGTTTTCTGGTAAGAAGAGTCACTATTGCGCTGCCATTGCCCTAAACAGGACAAATAGCACTGGCGTCTGTTCCCAGCAAGCACAGTGTATTGGACTGAAGAGGATCTACTGTTCTTGTCAGGTTCCTAAGCAGACTTGAACGAGATATGTCCGTGTGTGTAGGAAGCAAAATTTTCTTGTTCTGAGCAAGCTCACTTTTCGGAACACATGGGAAACACAGTAGAGTAGAAGAGTGCTCTTTTCTCAAAAGCAGAGTGTGTTTCCTGGAAGTCGAGCTAGCCTTTGTTTCCCAGTCCTAAATGGAGTTGAGTCACATGCAGTTTTTGTCCTACGAGCAAGAGTTGTTTTCTGGTAAGACAAGTCACTATTGTGCTCCAATTGCCATACACAGTGAAAAGAGCACTCGCGTCTGTTCCCCGCAAGTACAGTGTATTCGACTGAAGAGGAGCTACTGTTCTTGTTTTTTTCCTAAGCAGAGTTGAACTAGATATGGCCCGTGTGTGTAGGAAGCACAGTTCTTTTGTTCTGAGCAAGCTCACTGTTTGGACCCCATAGGAAACACAGTAGAGTAGAAGAGTGCACTTTTCTAAAAAGCAGAGTGTGTTTCATGTAAGGCGAGCTAGCATTTGTTTCCCAGTCTTAAATGGAGTTGAATCACATGCAGTTTCTCGTCCTACGAGCAAGAGTTGTTTTCTGGTAAGGAAAGTCACTATTGCGCTCCCATTGCCATACACAGTGCAAATAGCACTGGCGTCTGTTCTCAGCAAGTACAGTGTCTCGAACTGAAGAGGAGCTACTGCTCTTGTCAGTTTCCTAAGCAGAGTCAAACTAGATTTCGCCCGTGTGTGTAGGAAGCACAGTTCTTTTGTTCTGAGCAAGCTCACTGTTCTGGCCCTACAGGAAACACAGTAGAGTAGATGAGTGCTCTTTTCTCAAAAGCAGAGTGTGTTTCTTGTAAGGCCAGCTCGCGTTTGTTTCCCAGTCCTAAATGGAGTTGAGTCACAGACAGTTTTTGGTCCTACGAGCAAGAGTTGTTTTCTGGTAAGGAGAGTCACTATTGCGCTCTAAATGCCATACACAGTGCAAATAGCACTCGCGTCTGTTCCCAGCAAGTACAGTGTATTGGACTGAATAGGAGCTACTGTTCTTGTCAGTTTCCTAAGCAGACTTGAACTAGATATGGTCCATGTGTGCAGGAAGCACAGTTCTTTTGTTCTGACCAAGCTCACTGTTTGGACCCCATAGGAAACACAGTAGAGTAGAAGAGTGCTCTTTTCTCTAAAGAAGAGTGTGTTTCTTGTAAGGCTAGCTAGCGTTTGTTTCCCAGTTCTAAATGGAGTTGAGTCACATGCAGTTTTTTGTCCTATGAGCAAGAGTTGTTTTCTGGTAAGACGCGTCACTGTTGTGCTCCAATTGCCATACACAGTGCAAATAGCACTTGCGTATGTTCCCTGCAAGTAAAGTGTATTGGACTGAAGAGGAGCTACTGTTCTTGTCAGTTTCCTAAGCAGAGTTGAACTAGATATGGCCAGTGTGTGTGTAGGAAGCACAGTTCTTTCGTTCTGAGCAAGCTCATTGTTTGGACACCATAGGAAACACAGTAGAGTAGAAGAGTGCTCTTTTCTCAAAAGCAGAGTGTGTTTCATGTAAGGCGAGCTAGCACTTGTTTCCCATTCCTAAATGGAGTTGAATCACATGCAGTTTCTAGTCCTATGAACAAGAGTTGTTTTCTGGTAAGGAAAGTCACTATTGTGCTCCCATTGACATACACAGTGCAAATAGCACTGGCGTCTCTTCCCAGCAAGTACAGTGTATTGGACTGAAGAGGATCTACTGTTCTTGTCAGGTTCCTAAGCAGAATTGAACTAGATATGGCCGTGTGTGTAGGAAGCACAATTCTTTTGTTCTGAGCAAGCTCACTGTTCGGACAACATAGGAAACACAGTAGAGTAGAAGAGTGCTCTTTTCTCAAAAGCAGAGTGTGTTTCTTGTAAGGCGAGCTAGTGTTTGTTTCCCAGTCCTAAATGGAGTTGAATCACATGCAGTTTCTGGTCCTAAGAGCAAGAGTTGATTTCTGGTAAGGAAAGTCACTATTGCGCTCCCCATGCTATACATAGTTCAAATAGCTCTCGCGTCTGTTCCCAGCAAGTACAGTGTATCGGACTGAAGAGGAGCTACTGTTCTTGTCAGATTCCTAAGCAGAGTGGAACTAAATATGGCCCGTGTGTAGGAAGCACAGTTCTTATGTTCTGAGCAAGCTCACTGTTCTGGCCCTACAGGAAACACAGTAGAGTAGAAGAGTGCTCTTTGCTCAAAAGCAGAGTGTGTTTTTGTAAGGCAAGCTATCGTTTGTTTCCTAGTCCTAAATGGAGTTGAATCACATGCAGTTTCTGGTCCTACGAACAAGAATTGTTTTCTGGTAAGGAAAGTCACTATTGCGCTCCCATTGCCCTACACAAGACAAATAGCACTCGCGGCTTTTCCCAGCAAGTACAGTGTATTGGACTGAATAGGAGCTACTCTTCTTGTCAGTTTACTAAGCAGAGTTGAACTAGATATGGTCCGTGTGTAGGAAGCACAGTTCTTTTGTTCTGAGCAAGCTCACTGTTTGGACCCCATCGGAAACACAGTAGAGTAGAAGAATGCTCTTTTCTCTAAAGCAGAGTGTGTTTCTTGTAAGGCAAGCTAGCGTTTGTTTCCCAGTCCTAAATGGAGTGGAATCACATGCAGTTTCTGGTCCTACGAGCAAGAGTTGTTTTCTGGTAAGGAAAGTCACTATTGCGCTCCCATTGCCATACACAGTGCAAATAGCCCTCCCGTCTGTTCCCAGCAAGTACAGTGTATTGGACTGAAGAGGAACTACTGTTCTTCTCAGTTTCCTAAGCGGAGTTGAACTAGATATGGCCCGTGTGTGTAGGAAGCACAGTTCTTTTTTTCTGAGCAAGCTCACTGTTTGGACCCCATAGGAAACACAGTAGAGTAGAAGAGTGCTCTTTTCTCTAAAGAAGAGTGTGTTTCTTGTAAGGCTAGCTAGCGTTTGTTTCCCAGTTCTAAATGGAGTTGAGTCACATGCAGTTTTTTGTCCTATGAGCAAGAGTTGTTTTCTGGTAAGACGCGTCACTGTTGTGCTCCAAATGCCATACACAGTGCAAATAGCACTTGCGTATGTTCCCTGCAAGTAAAGTGTATTGGACTGAAGAGGAGCTACTGTTCTTGTCAGTTTCCTAAGCAGAGTTGAACTAGATATGGCCAGTGTGTGTGTAGGAAGCACAGTTCTTTCGTTCTGAGCAAGCTCATTGTTTGGACACCATAGGAAACACAGTAGAGTAGAAGAGTGCTCTTTTCTCAAAAGCAGAGTGTGTTTCATGTAAGGCGAGCTAGCACTTGTTTCCCATTCCTAAATGGAGTTGAATCACATGCAGTTTCTAGTCCTATGAACAAGAGTTGTTTTCTGGTAAGGAAAGTCACTATTGTGCTCCCATTGACATACACAGTGCAAATAGCACTGGCGTCTCTTCCCAGCAAGTACAGTGTATTGGACTGAAGAGGATCTACTGTTCTTGTCAGGTTCCTAAGCAGAATTGAACTAGATATGGCCGTGTGTGTAGGAAGCACAATTCTTTTGTTCTGAGCAAGCTCACTGTTCGGACAACATAGGAAACACAGTAGAGTAGAAGAGTGCTCTTTTCTCAAAAGCAGAGTGTGTTTCTTGTAAGGCGAGCTAGTGTTTGTTTCCCAGTCCTAAATGGAGTTGAATCACATGCAGTTTCTGGTCCTAAGAGCAAGAGTTGATTTCTGGTAAGGAAAGTCACTATTGCGCTCCCCATGCTATACATAGTTCAAATAGCTCTCGCGTCTGTTCCCAGCAAGTACAGTGTATCGGACTGAAGAGGAGCTACTGTTCTTGTCAGATTCCTAAGCAGAGTGGAACTAAATATGGCCCGTGTGTAGGAAGCACAGTTCTTATGTTCTGAGCAAGCTCACTGTTCTGGCCCTACAGGAAACACAGTAGAGTAGAAGAGTGCTCTTTGCTCAAAAGCAGAGTGTGTTTTTGTAAGGCAAGCTATCGTTTGTTTCCTAGTCCTAAATGGAGTTGAATCACATGCAGTTTCTGGTCCTACGAACAAGAATTGTTTTCTGGTAAGGAAAGTCACTATTGCGCTCCCATTGCCCTACACAAGACAAATAGCACTCGCGGCTTTTCCCAGCAAGTACAGTGTATTGGACTGAATAGGAGCTACTCTTCTTGTCAGTTTACTAAGCAGAGTTGAACTAGATATGGTCCGTGTGTAGGAAGCACAGTTCTTTTGTTCTGAGCAAGCTCACTGTTTGGACCCCATCGGAAACACAGTAGAGTAGAAGAATGCTCTTTTCTCTAAAGCAGAGTGTGTTTCTTGTAAGGCAAGCTACCGTTTGTTTCCCAGTCCTAAATGGAGTGGAATCACATGCAGTTTCTGGTCCTACGAGCAAGAGTTGTTTTCTGGTAAGGAAAGTCACTATTGCGCTCCCATTGCCATGCACAGTGCAAATAGCCCTCCCGTCTGTTCCCAGCAAGTACAGTGTATTGGACTGAAGAGGAACTACTGTTCTTCTCAGTTTCCTAAGCGGAGTTGAACTAGATATGGCCCGTGTGTGTAGGAAGCACAGTTCTTTTTTTCTGAGCAAGCTCACTGTTCTGGCCCTAAAGGAAATACAGTAGAGTAGAAGAGTGCTCTTTTCATAAAAGCAGAGTGTGTTTCTTGTAAAGCGAGTTGGAGTTTGTTTCCCAGTCCTAAATGGAGTTGAATCACATGGAGTTTCTGGTCCTACGAGCAAGACTTGTTTTCTGGTAAGAAGTGTCACTATTGCGCTGCCATTGCCATAGCACTGGCGTCTGTTCCCAGCAAGTACAGTGTATTGGACTGAAGAGGATGTACTGTTCTTGTCAGGTTCCTAAGCAGACTTGAACTAGATATAACCGTGTGAGTAGGAAGTACAGTTTTTTTGTTCTGAGCAAGCTCACTGTTCAGAACACATAGGAAACACAGTAGAGTAGAAGAGTGCTCTTTTCTCAAAAGCAGAATGTGTTTCTTGTAAGGCGAGCTAGCATTTGTTTCCCAGTCCTAAATGGAGTTGAATCACATGCAGTTTCTGGTCCTACGAGCAAGACTTGTTTTCTGGTAAGAAGAGTCACTATTGCGCTGCCATTGTCATACACAGGACTAATAGCACTGGCGTCTGTTCCCAGCAAGTACAGTGTATTGGACTGTAGAGGATCTACTGTTCTTGTCAGGTTCCTAAGCAGACTTGAACTAGATATGGCCGTGTGAGTAGGAAGTACAGTTTTTTTGTTCTGAGGAAGCTCACTGTTCGGAACACATAGGAAACACAGTAGAGTAGAAGAGTGCTCTTTTCTCAAAAGCAAAGTGTGTTTCTTGGAAGTTGAGCTAGCGTTTGTTTCCCAGTCCTAAATGGAGTTGAGTCACATGCAATTTTTTGTCCTATGAGCAAGACTTGTTTTCTGGTAAGGAAAGTCACTATTGTGCTCCCATTGCCATACACAGTGCAAATAGCCCTCGCGTCTGTTCACAGCAAGTACAGTGTATCGGACTGAAGAGGAGCTACTGTTCTTGTCAGTTTCCTAAGCAGAGTTGAACTAGATATGGCCCGTGTGTAGGAAGCACAGTTCTTTTGTTCTGAGCAAGCTCACTGTTCTGGCCCTATAGGAAACACAGTAGAGTAGAAGAGTGCTCTATTCTCAAAAGCAGAGTGTGTTTCTTGTAAGGCGAGCTAGCGTTTTTTTCCCAGTCCTAAATGGAGTTGAGTCACATGCAGTTTTTTTTCCTACGAGCAAGAATTGTTTTCTGGTAAGACGAGTCACTATTGTGCTCCAATTGCCATACACAGTGCAAATAGCATTCGCGTCTGTTCCCCGCAAGTACAGTGTATTGGACTGAAGAAGATCTACTGTTCTTGTCAGGTTCCTAAGCAGAGTTGAACTAGATATGGCCTGTGTGTGTAGGAAGCACAGTTCTTTTGTTCTGAGCAAGCTCACTGTTCGGACCCCATAGGAAGCACAGTAGATTAGAAGAGTGCTCTTTTCTCAAAAGCAGAGTGTGTTTCATGTAAGGTGAGCTAGCATTTGTTTCCCAGTCCTAAATGGAGTTGAATCACATGCAGTTTCTGGTCCTACGAGCAAGAGTTGTTTTCTGGTAAGGAAAGTCACTATTGTGCTACCATTGCCATACACAGTGCAAATAGCCCTCCCGTCTGTTCCCAGCAAGTACAGTGTATTGGACTGAAGAGGAGCTACTGTTCTTCTCAGTTTCCTAAGCAGAGTTGAACTAGATATGGCCCGTGTGTTTAGGAAGTACAGTTCCTTTTTTCTGAGCAAGCTCACTGTTCTGGCCCTATAGGAAACACAGTAGAGTAGAAGAGTGCTCTTTTCTCAAAAGCAGAGTGTGTTTCTTGTAAAGCGAGCTAGAGTTTGTTTCCCAGTCCTAAATGGAGTTGAATCACATGCAGTTTCTGGTCCTACGAGCAAGAGTTGTTTTCTGGTAAGAAGAGTCACTATTGCGCTGCCATTGCCCTAAACAGGACAAATAGCACTGGCGTCTGTTCCCAGCAAGCACAGTGTATTGGACTGAAGAGGATCTACTGTTCTTGTCAGGTTCCTAAGCAGACTTGAACGAGATATGTCCGTGTGTGTAGGAAGCAAAATTTTCTTGTTCTGAGCAAGCTCACTTTTCGGAACACATGGGAAACACAGTAGAGTAGAAGAGTGCTCTTTTCTCAAAAGCAGAGTGTGTTTCCTGGAAGTCGAGCTAGCCTTTGTTTCCCAGTCCTAAGTGGAGTTGAATCACATGCAGTTTCTGGTCCTATGAACAAGAGTTGTTTTCTGGTAAGGAGTCACTATTGCGCTCCCATTGCCCTTCATAAGGCAAATAGCACTCGCGTCTTTTCCCAGCAAGTACAGTGTATTGGACTGAATAGGAGCTACTCTTCTTGTCAGTTTACTAAGCAGAGTTGAACTAGATATGGTCCGTGTGTAGGAAGCACAGTTCTTTTGTTCTGAGCAAGCTCACTGTTTGGTCCCCATCGGAAACACAGTAGAGTAGAAGAATGCTCTTTTCTCTAAAGCAGAGTGTGTTTCTTGTAAGGCAAGCTACCGTTTGTTTCCCAGTCCTAAATGGAGTGGAATCACATGCAGTTTCTGGTCCTACGAGCAAGAGTTGTTTTCTGGTAAGGAAAGTCACTATTGCTCTCCCATTGCCATACACAGTGCAAATAGCCCTCCCGTCTGTTCCCAGCAAGTACAGTGTATTGGACTGAAGAGGAACTACTGTTCTTCTCAGTTTCCTAAGCGGAGTTGAACTAGATATGGCCCGTGTGTGTAGGAAGCACAGTTCTTTTTTTCTGAGCAAGCTCACTGTTCTGGCCCTATAGGAAATACAGTAGAGTAGAAGAGTGCTCTTTTCGTAAAAGCAGAGTGTGTTTCTTGTAAAGCGAGTTGGAGTTTGTTTCCCAGTCCTAAATGGAGTTGAATCACATGGAGTTTCTGGTCCTACGAGCAAGACTTGTTTTCTGGTAAGAAGAGTCACTATTGCACTGCCATTGCCATAGCACTGGCGTCTGTTCCCAGCAAGTACAGTGTATTGGACTGAAGAGGATCTACTGTTCTTGTCAGGTTCCTAAGCAGAATTGAACTAGATATGGCCGTGTGTGTAGGAAGCACAGTTCTTTTGTTCTGAGCAAGCTCACTGTTCGAACCCCAGAGGAAACACAGTAGAGTAGAAGAGTGCTCTCTTCTCAAAAGCAGAGTGTGTTTCTTGTAAGGCGAGCTAGCGTTTGCTTCCCAGTCCTAAATGGAGTTGAGTCACATGCAGTTTTTTGTCCTACGAGCAAGAGTTGTTTTCTGGTAAGACGAGTCACTATTGTGCTCCCATTGCCATACACAGTGCAAATAGCACTCGCGTCTGTTCCCCGCAAGTACAGTGTATTGGACTGAATAGGAGCTACTGTTCTTGTTGGTTTCCTAAGCAGAGTTGAACTAGATATTGCCCGTGTGTGTAGGAAACACAGTTATTTTGTTCTGTGCAAACTCACTGTTCGGACTGCATAGGAAACACAATAGAGTAGAAGAGTACTGTTTTCTCAAAAGCAGAGTGTGTTTCATGTATGCGAGCTAGCATTTGTTTCCCAGTCCTAAATGGAGTTGAATCACATGCAGTTTCTGGTCCTACGAGCAAGAGTTGTTTTCTGGTAAGGAAAGTAACTATTGCGCTCCCATTGCCATACACAGTGCAAATAGCACTCGCGTCTTTTCCCAGCAAGTACAGTGTATTGGACTGAATAGGAGCTACCGTTCTTGTCAGTTTCCTAAGCAGAGTTGAACTAGATATGGTCCGTGTGTGTAGGAAGCACAGTTCTTTTGTTCTGATCAAGCTCACTGTTTGGACCCCATAGGAAACACAGTAGAGTAGAAGAGTGCTCTTTTCTCTAAAGCAGAGTGTGTTTCTTGTAAGGCAAGCTACCGTTTGTTTTCCAGTCCTAAATGGAGTGGAATCACATGCAGTTTCTGGTCCTACGAGCAAGAGTTGTTTTCTGGTAAGGAAAGTCACTATTGCGCTCCCATTGCCATACACAGTGCAAATAGCCCTCCCGTCTGTTCCCAGAAAGTACAGTGTATTGGACTGAAGAGGAGCTACTGTTCTTCTCAGTTTCCTAAGCAGAGTTGAACTAGATATGGCCCGTGTGTGTAGGAAGCACAGTTCTTTTTTTCCGAGCAAGCTCACTGTTCTGGCCCTATAGGAAACACAGTAGAGTAGAAGAGTGCTCTTTTCTCAAAAGCAGAGTGTGTTTCCTGTAAAGCGAGCTAGAGTTTGTTTCCCAGTCCTAAATGGAGTTGAATCACATGCAGTTTCTGGTCCTACGAGCAAGAGTTGTTTTCTGGTAAGAAGAGTCACTATTGCACTGCCATTGCCCTACACAGGACAAATAGCACTGGCGTCTGTTCCCAGCAAGTACAGTGTATTGGACTGAAGAGGATATACTGTTCTTGTCAGGTTCCTAAGCAGACTTGAACTAGATATGGCCGTGTGAGTAGGAAGTACAGTTTTTTTGTTCTGAGCAAACTCACTGTTCGGAAAACATAGGAAACACAGTAGAGTAGAAGAGTGCTCTTTTCTCAAAAGCAGAGTGTGTTTCATGTAAGGCGAGCTAGTGTTTGTTTCCCAATCCTAAATGGAGTTGAGTCACATGCAGTTTTTTGTCCTACGAGCAAGAGTTGTTTTCTGGTAAGACAAGTCACTATTGTGCTCCAATGCCATACACAGTGCAAATAGCACTCGCGTCTGTTCCCCCCAAGTACAGTGTATTGGACTGAAGAGGAGCTACTGTTCTTGTTGGTTTCCTAAGCAGAGTTGAACTAGATATGGCCCGTGTGTTTAGGAAGCACAGTTCTTTTGTTCTGAGCAAGCTCACTCTTCGGACCCGATAGGAAACACAATAGAGTAGAAGAGTGCTCTTTTCTCAAATGCAGAGTGTGTTTCATGTAAAGCGAGCTAGCATTTGTTTCCCAGTCCTAAATGGAGTTGAATCACATGCAGTTTCTGGTCCTACGAGCAAGAGTTGTTTTCTGGTAAGAAGAGTCACTATTTCGCTGCCATTGCCATACACAGGACTAATAGCACTGGTGTCTGTTCCCAGCAAGTACAGTGTATTGGACTGTAGAGGATCTACTGTTCTTGTCAGGTTCCTAAGCAGAATTGAACTAGATATGGCCATGTGTGTAGGAAGCACAGTTCTTTTTTTCTGAGCAAGCTCACTGTTCGGACCCCAGAGGAAACACAGTAGAGTAGAAGAGTGCTCTTTTCTCAAAAGCAGAGTGTGTTTCTTGTAAGGCGAGCTAGCGTTTGTTTCCCAGTCCTAAATGGAGTTGAGTCACATGCAGTTTTTTGTCCTACGAGCAAGAGTTGTTTTATGGTAAGACGAGTCACTATTGTGCTCCCATTGCCATGCACAGTGCAAATAGCACTCGCGTCTGTTCCCCGCAAGTACAGTGTATTGGACGGAAGAGGAGCTACTCTTCTTGTCAGTTTCCTAAGCAGAGTTGAAATAGATATGGCCCGTGTGTGTAGGAAGCACAGTTCTTTTGTTCTGAGCAAGCTCACTGTTTGGACCCCATAGGAAACACAGTAGAGTAGAAGAGTGCTCTTTTCTCTAAAGCAGAGTGTATTTCTTGTAAGGCGAGCTACTGTTTGATTCCCAGTCCTAAATGGAGTGGAGTCACATGCAGTTTTGGTCCTACGAGCAAGAGTTGTTTTCTGGTAAGGAAAGTCACTATTGTGCTCCCATTGCCATACACAGTGCAAATAGCCTTCCCGTCTGTTCCCAGCAAGTACAGTGTATTGGATTGAAAAGGAGCTACTGTTCTTCTCAGTTTCCTAAGCAGAGTTGAACTAGATATGGCCCGTGTGTGTAGGAAGTACAGTTCTTTTTTTCTGAGCAAGCTCACTCTTCTGGCCATATAAGAAACACAGTAGAGTAGAAGAGTGCTCTTTTCTCAAAAGCAGAGTGTGATTCTTGTAAAGGGAGCTAGAGTTTGTTTCCCAGTCCTAAATGGAGTTGAATCACATGCAATTTCTGGTCCTACGAGCAAGAGTTGTATTCTGGTAAGAAGAGTCACTATTGCGCTGCCATTGCCATACACAGGACAAATAGCACTGGCGTCTGTTCCCAGCAAGTACAGTGTATTGGACTGAAGAGGATCTACTGTTCTTGTCAGGTTCCTAAGCAGACTTGAACTAGATATGGCCGTGTGAGTAGGAAGTACAGTTTTTTTGTTCTGAGCAAGCTCACGGTTTGGAATACATAGGAAACACAGTAGAGTAGAAGAGTGCTCTTTTCTCAAAAGCAAAGTGTGTTTTTTGGAAGTTGAGCTAGCGTTTGTTTCCCAGTCTTAAATGGAGTTGAGTCACATGCAATTTTTTGTCCTACGAGCAAGACTTGTTTTCTCGTAAGGAAAGTCACTATTGTGCTCCCATTGCATTACACAGTGCAAATAGCACTCGCGTCTGTTCCCAGCAAGTACAGTGTATCGGACTGAAGAGGAGCTACTGTTCTTGTCAGTTTCCTAAGCAGAGTTGAACTAGATATGGCCCGTGTGTAGGAAGCACAGTTCTTTTGTTCTGAGCAAGCTCACTGTTCTGGCCCTATAGGAAACACAGTAGAGTAGAAGAGTGCTCTTTTCTCAAAAGCAGAGTGTGTTTCTTGTAAGGCGAGCTAGCGTTTGTTTCCCAGTCCTAAATGGAGTTGAGTCACATGCAGTTTTTTTTCCTACGAGCAAGAATTGTTTTCTGGTAAGACGAGTCACTGTTGTGCTCCAATTGCCATACACAGTGCAAATGGCATTCGCGTCTGTTCCCCGCAAGTACAGTGTATTGGACTGAAGAAGATCTACTGTTCTTGTCAGTTTCCTAAGCAGAGTTGAACTAGATATGGCCCGTGTGTGTAGGAAGCACAGTTCTTTTTTTCTGAGTAAGCTCACTGTTCGGACCCCATAGGAAGCACAGTAGATTAGAGGAGTGCTCTTTTCTCAAAAGCAGAGTGTGTTTCATGTAAGGCGAGCTAGCATTTGTTTCCCAGTCTTAAATGGAGTTGAATCACATGCAGTTTCTGGTCCTACGAGCAAGAGTTGTTTTCTGGTAAGGAAAGTCACTATTGCGCTCCCATTGCCATACACAGTGCAAATAGCACTCGCGTCTGTTCCCAGCAAGTACAGTGTATCGGACTGAAGAGGAGCTACTGTTCTTGTCAGTTTCCTAAGCAAAGTTGAACTAGTTATGGCCCGTGTGTAGGAAGCACAGTTCTTTTTTTCTGAGCAAGCTCCCTGTTCTGGCCTTATAGGAAACACAGTAGAGTAGAAGAGTGCTCTTTTCTCAAAAGCAGAGTGTGATTCTTGTAAAGCGAGCTAGAGTTTGTTTCCCAGTCCTAAATGGAGTTGAATCACATGAAGTTTCTGGTCCTAAGCGCAAGAGTTGTTTTCTGATAAGAAGAGTAACTATTGTGCTGCCATTGCCATACACAGGACAAATAGCACTGGCGTCTGTTCCCAGCAAGTACAGTGTATTGAACTGAAGAGGATCTACTGTATTGTCAGTTTCCTAAGCAGACTTGAACTAGATATGGCCGTGTGAGTAGGAAGCACAGTTTTTTTGTTCTGAGCAAGCTCACTGTTCTGGCCTTATAGGAAACAAAGTAGAGTAGAAGAGTGCTCTTTTATCAAAAGCAGAGTGTGTTTCTAGGAAGTCGAGCTAGCGTTTGTTTCCTAGTCCTAAATGTAGTTGAGTCACATGCAGTTTTTTGTCCTACGAGCAAGAGTTGTTTTCTGGTAAGACAAGTCACTATTGTGCTCCAATTGCCATACACAGGACAAATAGCACTGGCGTCTGTTCCCAGCAAGTACAGTGTATTGGACTGAAGAGGATCTACTGCTCTTGTCAGGTTCCTAAGCAGACTTGAACTAGATATGGCCGTGTGTGTAGGAAGCACAGTTTTTTTGTTGTGAGCAAGCTCACTGTTCGGAACACATAGGAAACACAGTAGAGTAGAAGAGTGCTCTTTTCTCAAAAGCAGAGTGTGTTTCTTGTAAGGCGAGCTAGCGTTTGTTTCCCAGTCCTAAATGGAGTTGAGTCACATGCAGTTTTTTGTCCTATGAGCAAAAGTTGTTTTCTGGTAAGACAAGTCACTATTGTTCTCCAATTGCCATACACAATGCAAACAGCACTTGCGTCTGTTCCCCGCAAGTACAGTGTATTCGACGGAAGAGGAGCTACTGTTCTTGTCAGTTTCCTAAGCACAGTTGAACTAGATATGGCCCGTGTGTGTATGAAGCACAGTTCTTTTGTTCTGAGCAAGCTCACTGTTCGGACACCATAGGAAACACAGTTGAGTAGAAGAGTGCTCTTTTCTCAAAAGCAGAGTGTTTTTCATGTAAGGCGAGCTAGAGTTTGTTTTCCAGTCCTAAATGGAGTTGAATCACATGCAGTTTCTGGTCTTACGAGCAACAGTTGTTTTCTGGTAAGGAAAGTCACTATTGTGCTCCCATTGCCATACACAGTGCAAATAGCACTCGCGTCTGTTCCCAGCCAGTACAGTGTATCGGACTGAAGAGGAGCTACTGTTCTTGTCAGTTTCCAAAGCAGAGTTGAACTAGATATGGCCCGTGTGTAGGAAGCACAGTTTTTTTGTTCTGAGCAAGCTCACTTTTCGGAACACATAGGAAACACAGTAGAGAAGAGGAGTGCTCTTTTCTCAAAAGCAGAGTGTGTTTTTGTAAGGCGAGCTAGCGTTTGTTTCCTAGTCCTAAATGGAGTTGAATCACATGCAGTTTCTGGTCCTATGAACAAGAGTTTTTTTCTGGTAAGGAAAGTCACTATTGCGCTCCCATTGCCCTTCACAAGGCAAATAGCACTCGCGTCTTTTCCCAGCAAGTACAGTGTATTGGACTTAATAGGAGCTACTGTTCTTGTCAGTTTACTAAGCAGAGTTGAACTAGATATGGTCCGTGTGTGTAGGAAGCACAGTTCTTTTGTTTTGAGTAAGCTCACTGTTGTGGCCCTATAGGAAACACAGTAGAGTAGAAGAGTGCTTTTTTCTCTAAAGCAGTGTGTGTTTCTTGGAAGTCGAGCTAGCGTTTCTTTGCCAGTCCTAAATGGAGTTGAATCACATGCAGTTTCTAGTCCTAAGAGCATGAGTTGTTTTATGGTAAGAAGAGTCACTATGCGCTGCCATTGCCATACACAGGACAAATAGCACTGGCGTCTCTTCCCAGCAAGTACAGTGTATTGGACTGAAGAGGATCTACTGTTCTTGTCAGGTTCCTAAGCAGAATTGAACTAGATATGGCCGTGTGTGGAGGAAGCACAGTTCTTTTGTTCTGAGCAAGCTCAATGTTCGGACACAATAGGAAACACAGTAGAGTAGAAGAGTGCTCTTTTCTCAAAAGCAGAGTGTGTTTCTTGTAAGGCGTGCTAGCGTTTGTTTCCCAGTCCTAAATGGAGTTGAATCACATGCAGTTTCTGGTCCTAAGATTAAGAGTTGATATCTGGTAAGGAAAGTCACTATTGCGCTCCCCTTGCTATACATAGTGCAAATAGCTCTCGCGTCTGTTCCCAGCAAGTACAATGTATCGGACTGAAGAGGAGCTACTGTTCTTGTCAGTTTCCTAAGCAGAGTGGAACTAGATATGGCCCGTGTGTAGGAAGCACAGTTCTTATGTTCTGAGCACGCTCACTGTTCTGGCCCTATAGGAAACACAGTAGAGTAGAAGACTGCTCTTTTCTCAAAAGCAGAGTGAGTTTTTGTAAGGCGAGCTAGCGTTTGTTTCCTAGTCCTAAATGGAGTTGAATCACATGCAGTTTCTGGTCCTACGAACAAGAATTGTTTTCTGGTAAGGAAAGTCAATATTGCGCTCCCATTGCCCTCACAAGACAAAGAGCACTCGCGTCTTTTCCCAGCAAGTACAGTGTATTGGACTGAAGAGGAGCTACTGTTCTTGTCAGTTTCCTAAGCAGAGTTGAACTAGATATGGCCCGTGTGTGTAGGAAGCACAGTTCTTTTGTTCTGAGCAAGCTCACTGTTCTGGCCCTACAGGAAACACAGTAGAGTAGATGAGTGCTCTTTTCTCTAAAGCAGAGTGTGTTTCTTGTAAGGCCAGCTCACGTTTGTTTTCCAGTCATAAATGGAGTTGAGTCACAGACAGTTTTTGGTCCTACGAGCAAGAGTTGTTTTCTGGTAAGAAGAGTCACTATTGCGCTCTAAATGCCATACACAGTGCAAATAGCAGTCGCGTCTGTTCCCAGCAAGTACAGTGTATTGGACTGAATAGGAGCTACTGTTCTTGTCAGTTTCCTAAGCAGAGTTGAACTAGATATGGTCCATGTGTGTAGGAAGCACAGTTCTTTTGTTCTGACCAAGCTCACTGTTTGGACCCCATAGGAAACACAGCAGAGTAGAAGAGTGCTCTTTTCTCAAAAGCAGAGTGTGTTTCTTGTAAGGCGAGCTAGCGGTTTTTCCCAGTCCTAAATGGAGTGAAATCACATGCAGTGTGTGGTCCTACGAGCAAGAGTTGTTTTATGGTAAGAATAGTCACTATTGCACTGCCATTGCCTTATACAGGACAAATAGCTCTGGCGTCTGTTCCCAGCAAGTACAGTGTATTGGACTGAAGAGGATCTACTGCTCTGGTCAGGTTCCTAAGCAGAATTGAGCTAGATATGGCCGTGTGTGTAGGAAGCACAGTTCCTTTTTTCTGAGCAAGCTCACTGTTCGGACCCCATAGGAAACACAGTAGAGTAGAAGATTGCTCTTTTCTCAAAAGCAGAGTGTGTTTCTTGCAAAGCGAGCTAGAGTTTGTTTCCCAGTCCTAAATGGAGTTGAATCACATGCCGTTTCTGGTCCTACGAGCAAGAGTTGTTTTCTGGTAAGAAGAGTCACTATTGTGCTGCCATTTCCCTACACAGGAAAAATAGCACTGGCGTCTGTTCCCAGCAAGTACAGTGTATTGGACTGAAGAGGAGCTACTGTTCTTGTCAGGTTCCTAAGCAGACTTGAACTAGATATGGCCGTGTGTGTAGGAAGCATAATTTTTTTTGTTCTGAGCAAGCTCACTGTTTGCACCCCATAGGAAACACAGTAGAGTAGAAGAGTGCTCTTTTCTCAAAAGCAGAGTGTGTTTCTTGGAAGTCGAGCTAGCGTTTGTTTCCTAGTCCTAAGTGGAGTTGAGTCACATGCAGTTTTTTGTCCTACGAGCAAGAGTTGTTTTCTGGTAAGACAAGTCACTATTGTGCTCCAATTGCCATACACAGTGCAAATAGCACTCGCGTCTGTTCCCCGCAAGTACAGTGTATTCGACTGAAGAGGAGCTACTGTTCTTGTTTTTTTCCTAAGCAGTGTTGAACGAGATATGGCCCGTGTGTGTAGGAAGCACAGTTCTTTTGTTCTGAGCAAGCTCACTATTTGGACCCCATAGGAAACACAGTAGAGTAGAAGAGTGCACTTTTCTCAAAAGCAGAGTGTGTTTTATGTAAGGCGAGCTAGCATTTGTTTCCCAGTCCTAAATGGAGTTGAATCACATGCAGTTTCTGGTCCTACGAGCAAGAGTTGTTTTCTGATAAGGAAAGTCACTATTGTGCTCCCATTGCCATACACAGTGCAATTAGCACTCGCTTCTGTTCCCAGCAAGTACAGTGTATTGGACTGAAGAGGATCTACTGTTCTTGTCAGATTCCTAAGCAGAATTGAACTAGATATGGCCCGTGTGTGTAGGAAGCACAGTTCTTTTGTTCTGAGTAAGCTCACTGTTCGGACCCAATAGGAAACACAGTAGAGTAGAAGAGAGATCTTTTCTCAAAAGCAGAGTGTGTTTCTCGTAAGGCGAGCTAGTGTTTGTTTCCCAGTCCTAAATGGAGTTGAGTCACATGCAGTCTCTGGTCGTATGAGCAAGAGTTGTTTTCTGGTAAGAAGAGTCACTATTGAGTTCCCATTGCCATACACAGTGCAAATAGCACTCACGTCTGTTCCCAGAAAGTACAGTGTATTGGACTGAAGAGGAGCTACTGTTCTTGTCAGTTTCCTAAGCAGAGTTGAACTAGATATGGCCCGTGTGTGTAGGAAGCACAGTTCTTTTGTTCTGAGCAAGCTCACTGTTCTGGCCCTACAGGAAACACAGAAGAGTAGATGAGTGCTCTTTTCTCTAAAGCAGAGTGTGTTTCTTGTAAGGCCAGCTCGCCTTTGTTTCCCAGTCCTAAATGGAGTTGAGTCACAGACAGTTTTTGGTCCTACGAGCAAGAGTTGTTTTCTGGTAAGAAGAGTCACTATTGCGCTCTAAATGCCATACACAGTGCAAATAGCACTCGCGTCTGTTCCCAGCACATACAGTGTATTGGACTGAATAGGAGCTACTGTTCTTGTCAGTTTCCTAAGCAGAGTTGAACTAGATATGGTCCATGTGTGTAGGAAGCACAGTTCTTTTGTTCTGACCAAGCTCACTGTTCAGACACCATAGGAAACACAGTGGAGTAGAAGAGTGCTCTTTTCTCAAAAGCAGAGTGTGTTTCTTGTAAGTCGAGCTAGCGTTTGTTTCCCAGTCCTAAATGGAGTTGAATCACATGCAGTTTCTGGTCCTACGAATAAGAGTTGTTTTCTGGTAAGGAAAGTCACTATTGTGCTCCCATTGCCATACACAGGGCAAATAGCACTCGCGTCTTTTCCCAGCAAGTACAGTGTATTGGACTGAATAGGAGCTACTGTTCTTGTCAGTTTCCTAAGCAGAGTTGAACTAGATATGGACCATGTGTTAGGAAGCACAGTTCTTTTGTTCTGAGCAAGCTCACTCTTTGGATCCCATAGGAAACACAGTAGAGTAGAAGAGTGCTCTTTTCTCAAAAGCAGAGTGTGTTTCTTGTAAGTCGAGCTAGCGTTTGTTTCCCAGTCCTAAATGCAGTGGAATAACATGCAGTTTGCGGTCCTACGAGCAAGAGTTGTTTTATGGTAAGAATAGTCACTATTGCGCTGCCATTGCCATATACAGGACAAATAGCACTGGCGTCTGTTCCCAGCAAGTACAGTGTATCGGACTGAAGAGGATCTACAGCTCTGGTCAGGTTCCTAAGCAGAATTGAACTAGTTATGGCCGTGTGTGTATGAAGCACAGATCTTTTGTTCTGAGCAAGCTCACTGTTCGGAACACATAGGAAACACAGTAGAGTAGAAGAGTGCTCTTTTCTCTAAAGCAGAGTGTGTTTCTTGTAAGGCGAACTAGCGTTTGTGTCCCAGTCCTAAATGGAGTTGAATCCCATGCAGTTTCTGGTACTACGAGCAAGAGTTGTTTTCTGGTAAGAAGAGTCACTATTGCGCTGCCATTGCAATACACAGGACAAATAGCACTGGCATCTGTTCGCAGCAAGTGCAGTGTATTGGGCTGAAGAGGATCTACTGTTCTTGTCAGGTTCCTAAGCAGACTTGAACTAGATATGGCCTTGTGTGTAGGAAGCACAGTTTTTTTGTTCTGAGCAAGCTCACTGTTCGGATCCCATAGGAAACACAGTAGAGTAGAAGAGTGCTCTTTTCTCAAAAGCAGAGTGTGTTTCTTGTAAGGCGAGCTAGCGTTTTTTCCCAGTCCTAAATGGAGTGAAATCACATGCAGTGTGTGGTCCTACGAGCAAGAGTTGTTTTATGGTAAGAATAGACACTATTGCACTGCCATTGCCTTCTACAGGACAAATAGCTCTGGCGTCTGTTCCCTGCAAGTACAGTTTATTGGTCTGAAGAGGATCTACTGCTTTGGTCAGGTTCCTAAGCAGAATTGAGCTAGATATGGCCGTGTGTGTAGGAAGCACAGTTCCTTTTTTCTGAGCAAGCTCACTGTTCGGACCCCATAGGAAACACAGTAGAGTAGAAGAGTGCTCTTTTCTCAAAAGCAGAGTGTGTTTCTTGTAAAGCGAGCTAGAGTGTGTTTCCAGGTCCTAAATGGAGTTGAATCACATGCAGTTTCTGGTCCTACGAGCAAGAGTTGTTTTCTGGTAAGAAGAGTCACTATTGTACTGCCATTGCCCTACACAGGACAAATAGCACTGGCGTCTGTTCCCAGCAAGTACAGTGTATTGGACTGAAGAGGAGCTACTGTTCTTGTCAGGTTCCTAAGCAGACTTGAACTAGATATGGCCGTGTGTGTAGGAAGCACAATTTTTTTTGTTCTGAGCAAGCTCACTGTTTGCACCCCATAGGAAACACAGTAGAGTAGAAGAGTGCTCTTTTCTCAAAAGCAGAGTGTGTTTTTTGGAAGTCGAGCTAGCGTTTGTTTCCTAGTCCTAAATGGAGTTGAGTCACATGCAGTTTTTTGTCCTACGAGCAAGAGTTGTTTTCTGGTAAGACAAGTCACTATTGTGCTCCAATTGCCATACACAGTGCAAATAACACTCGCGTCTGTTCCCCGCAAGTACAGTGTATTCGACTGAAGAGGAGCAACTGTTCTTGTTTTTTTCCTAAGCAGAGTTGAACTAGATATGGCCCGTGTGTGTAGGAAGCACAGTTCTTTTGTTCTGAGCAAGCTCACTGTTCGGACCCCATAGGAAACACAGTAGAGTAGAAGAGTGCTCTTTTCTCAAAAGCAGAGTGTGTTTCATGTAAGGCGAGCTAGCATTTGTTTCCCAGTCCTAAATGGAGTTGAATCACATGCAGTTTCTGGTCCTACGAGCAAGAGTTGTTTTCTGGTAAGGAAAGTCACTATTGCGCTCCCATTGCCATACACAGTGCAAATAGCACTCGCGTCTGTTCTCAGCAAGTACAGTGTATCGAACTGAAGAGGAGCTACTGTTCTTGTCAGTTTCCTAAGCAGAGTTGAACTAGATATGGCCCGTGTGTGTAGGAAGCACAGTTCTTTTGTTCTGAGCAAGTTCACTGTTCTGGCCCTACAGGAAACACAGTAGAGTAGATGAGTGCTCTTTTCTCTAAAGCAGAGTGTGTTTCTTGTAAGGCCAGCTCGCCTTTGTTTCCCAGTCCTAAATGGAGTTGAGTCACAGACAGTTTTTGGTCCTACGAGCAAGAGTTGTTTTCTGGTAAGAAGAGTCACTATTGCGCTCTAAATGCCATACACAGTGCAAATAGCACTCGCGTCTGTTCCCAGCACATACAGTGTATTGGACTGAATAAGAGCTACTGTTCTTGTCAGTTTCCTAAGCAGAGTTGAACTAGATATGGTCCATGTGTGTAGGAAGCACAGTTCTTTTGTTCTGACCAAGCTCACTGTTCGGACACCATAGGAAACACAGTAGAGTAGAAGAGTGCTCTTTTCTCAAAAGCAGAGTGTGTTTCATGTAAGGCGAGCTAGCATTTATTTCCCAGTCCTAAATGGAGTTGAATCACATGAAGTTTCTGGTCTTATGAATAAGAGTTGTTTTCTGGTAAGGAAAGTCACTATTGCGCTCCCATTGCCATACACAGGGCAAATAGCACTCGCGTCTTTTCCCAGCAAGTACAGTGTATTGGACTGAATAGGAGCTACTGTTCTTGTCAGTTTCCTAAGCAGAGTTGAACTAGATATGGACCATGTGTGTAGGAAGCACAGTTCTTTTGTTCTGAGCAAGCTCACTGTTTGGACCCCATGGGAAACACAGTAGAGTAGAAGAGTGCTCTTTTCTCAAAAGCAGAGTGTGTTTCTTGTAAGGCGAGCTAGCGTTTGTTTCCCAGTCCTAAATGCAGTGGCATCACATGCAGTTTGCGGTCCTACGAGCAAGAGTTGTTTTATGGTAAGAATAGTCACTATTGCACTGCCATTGCCATATACAGGACAAATAGCACTGGCGTCTGTTCCCAGCAAGTACAGTGTATCGGACTGAAGAGGATCTACTGCTCTGGTCAGGTTCCTAAGCAGAATTGAACTAGTTATGGCCGTGTGTGTATGAAGCACAGTTCTTTTGTTCTGAGCAAGCTCACTGTTCGGAACACATAGGAAACACAGTAGAGTAGAAGAGTGCTCTTTTCTCTAAAGCAGAGTGTGTTTCTTGTAAGGCGAACTAGCGTTTGTGTCCCAGTCCTAAATGGAGTTGAATCCCATGCAGTTTCTGGTACTACGAGCAAGAGTTGTTTTCTGGTAAGAAGAGTCACTATTGCGCTGCCATTGCCATACACAGGACAAATAGCACTGGCATCTGTTCGCAGCAAGTACAGTGTATTGGGCTGAAGAGGATCTACTGTTCTTGTCAGGTTCCTAAGCAGACTTGAACTAGATATGGCCTTGTGTGTAGGAAGCACATTTTTTTTGTTCTGAGCAAGCTCACTGTTCGGACCCCATAGGAAACACAGTAGAGTAGAAGAGTGCTTTTTTCTCAAAAGCAGAGTGTGTTTCTTTTAAGGCGAGCTAGCGTTTTTTTCCCATTCCTAAATGGAGTGGAATCACAGGCAGTTTCTGGTCCTGCGAGCAAGAGTTGTTTTCTGGTAAGGAAAGTCAATATTGCACTCCCATTGCCATAAACAGTGCAAAAAGCCCTCCCGTCTTTTCCCAGCAAGTACAGTGTATTGGACGGAAGAGGAGCTACTGTTCTTGTCAGGTTCCTAAGCAGAATTGAACTAGATATGGCCCGTGTGTAGGAAGCACAGTTCTTTTGTTCTGAGCAAGCTCACTGTTTTGGCCCTACAGGAAACACAGTAGAGTAGAAGAGTGCTCTTTTCTCAAATGCAGAGTGTGTTTCTTGTAAGGCGAGCTACCGTTTGTTTCCCAGTCCTAAATGGAGTTGAATCACATGCAGTTTCTGGTCCTAAGAGCAAGAGTTGATTTCTGGTAAGGAAAGTCACTATTGCGCTCCCCTTGCCATGCATAGTGCAAATAGCTCTCGCGTCTGTTCCCAGCAAGTACAGTGTATCGGACTGAAGAGGAGCTACTGTTCTTGTCAGTTTCCTAAGCAGAGTGGAACTAAATATGGCCCGTGTGTAGGAAGCATAGTTCTTTTGTTCTGAACAAGCTCACTGTTTGGACCCCATAGGAAACACAGTAGAGTAGAAGAGTGCTCTTTTCTCTAAAGCAGAGTGTGTTTCTTGTAAGGCGAGCTAGCGTTTGTTTCCCAGTCCTAAATGGAGTGGAATCACATGCAGTTTCTGGTTCTACGAGCAAGAGTTGTTTTCTGGTAAGAAAAGTCACTATTGTGCTCCCATTGCCATAAAACAGTGCAAATAGCCTTCCCGTCTGTTCCCAGCAGTACAGTGTATTGGACTGAAGAGGAGCTACTGTTCTTCTCAGTTTCCTAAGCAGAGTTGAACTAGATATGTCCCGTGTGTTTAGGAAGAACAGTTCCTTTTTTCTGAGCAAGCTCACTGTTCTGGCCCTATAGAAAACACAGTAGAGTAGAAGAGTGCTCTTTTCTCAAAAGCAGAGTGTGTTTCTTGTAAAGCGAGCTAGAGTTTGTTTCCCAGTCCTAAATGGAGTTGAATCACATGAAGTTTCTGGTCCTAAGAGCAAGAGTTGTTTTCTGTTAAGAAGAGTAACTATTGCGCTGCCTTTGCCATACACAGGACAAATAGCACTGGCGTCTGTTCCCATCTAGTACAGTGTATTGGACTGAAGAAGATCTACTATTCTTGTCAGGTTCCTAAGCAGACTTGAACTAGATATGGCCGTGTGTGTAGGAAGCACAGTTTTTTTGTTCTGAGCAAGATCACTGTTCTGGCCCTATAGGAAACAAAGTAGAGTAGAAGAGTGCTCTTTTATCAAAAGCAGAGTGTGTTTCTTGGAAGTCGAGCTAGCGTTTGTTTCCCAGTCCTAAATGGAGTTGAGTCACATGCAGTTTTTTGTCCTACGAGCAAGAGATATTTTCTGGTAAGACAAGTCACTATTGTGCTCCAATTGCCATACACAGTGCAAATAGCACTCGCGTCTGTTCCCCGCAAGTACAGTGTATTCGACTGAAGAGGAGCTACTGTTCTTGTTTGTTTCCTAAGCAGAGTTGAACTAGATATGGCCCGCATGTGTAGAAAGCACAGTTCTTTTGTTCTGAGCAAGCTCACTCTTTGGACCCCTAGGAAACACAGTCGAGTAGAAGAGTGCTCTTTTCTCAAAAGCAGAGTGTGTTTCATGTAAGACGAGCTAGCATTTGTTTCCCAGTCCTAAATGGAGTTGAATCACATGCAGTTTCTGGTCCTACGAGGAAGAGTTGTTTTCTGGTAAGGAAAGTCACTATTGCGCTCCCATTGCCATACACAGTGCAAATAGCACTCGCGTCTGTTTTCAGCAAGTACAGTGTATCGAACTGAAGAGGAGCTACTGTTCTTGTCAGTTTCCTAAGCAGAGTTGAACTAGATATGGCCCGTGTGTGTAGGAAGCACAGTTCTTTTGTTCTGAGCAAGCTCACTGTTCTGGCCCTACAGGAAACACAGTAGAGTATATGAGTGCTCTTTTCTCTAAAGCAGAGTGTGTTTCTTGTAAGGCCAGCTCGCGTTTGTTTTCCAGTCCTAAATGGAGTTGAGTCACAGACAGTTTTTGGTCCTACGAGCAAGAGTTGTTTTCTGGTAAGAAGAGTCACTATTGCGCTCTAAATGCCATACACAGTGCAAATAGCTCTCACGTCTGTTCCCAGTAAGTACAGTGTATTGGACTGAATAGGAGCTACTGTTCTTGTCAGTTTCCTAAGCAGAGTTGAACTAGATATGGTCCATGTGTGTAGGAATCACAGTTCGTTTGTTCTGACCAAGTTCACTGTTCGGACCCCATAGGAAGCACAGTAGAGTAGAAGAGTGCTCTTTTCTCAAAAGCAGAGTGTGTTTCATGTAAGGCGAGCTAGCATTTATTTCCCAGTCCTAAATGGAGTTGAATCACATGAAGTTTCTGGTCTTACGAGCAAGAGTTGTTTTCTGGTAAGAAGAGTCACTATTGCGCTCCCATTGCCATACACAGGACAAATAGCACTCACGTCTGTTCCCAGCAAGTACAGTGTATCGGACTGAAGAGGAGCTACTGTTCTTGTCAGTTTCCTAAGCAGAGTTGAACTAGATATGGCCCATGTGTAGGAAGCACAGTTCTTTTGATCTGAGCAAGCTCACCATTCTGGCCCTATAGGAAACACAGTAGAGTAGAAGAGTGCGCTTTTCTCTAAAGCAGAGTGTGTTTCTTGTAAGGTGAGCTAGCTTTTGTTTCCCAGTCCTAAATGGTGTTGAATCACAAGCAGTTTCTGATCCTACGAGCAAGAGTTGTTTTCTGGTATGAAGAGTCACTATTGTGCTGTTATTGCCATACACAGGACAAACAGCACTGGTGTCTGTTCCCAGCAATTACAGTGTACTGGACTGAAGAGGATCTACTGTCCTTGTCAGGTTCCTAAGCAGAATTGAACTAGATATGGCTGTGTAGGAAGCACTGTTCTTTGTTCTGAGCAAGCTCACTGTTCTGGCCCTATAGGAAACACAGTAGAGTAGAAGAGTGCTCTTTACTCAAAAGCAGAGTGTCTTTCTTGTAAGGCGAGCTAGCGTTTGTTTCCCAGTCCTAAATGGAGTTGATCCACATGCAGTTTTTTGTCCTACGAGCAAGAGTTGTTTTCTGGTAAGTCGAGTCACTATTGTGCTCCAATTGCCATACACAGGACAAATAGCACTGCCGTCTGTTCCAAGCAAGTACAGTGTATTGGACTGAAGAGGATCTAGTGTTCTTGTCAGTTTCCTAAGCAGAGTTGAACTAGATATGGCCGTGTGTGTAGGAAGCACAGTTTTTTTGTTCTGAGCAAGCTCACTGTTTGGAACACATAGGAAACACAGTAGAGTAGAAGAGTGCTCTTTTCTCAAAAGCAGAGTGTGTTTCTTGTAAGGCGAGCTAGCGTTTGTTTCCCAGTCCTAAATGGAGTTGAGTCACATGCAGTTTTTTGTACTATGAGAAAAAGTTGTTTTCTGGTAAGACAAGTTACTATTGTTCTCCAATTGCCATACACAGTGTAAATAGCACTCGCGTCTGTTCCCCGCAAGTACAGTGTATTGGACGGAAGAGGAGCTACTGTTCTTGTCAGTTTCCTTAGCACAGTTGAACTAGATATTGCCGTGTGTGTAGGAAGCACAGTTCTTTTGTTCTGAGCAAGCTCAATGTTCGGACTCCATAGGAAACACAGTAGAGTAGAAGAGTGCTCTTTTCTCAAAAGCAGAGTGTATTTCATGTAAGGCGAGCTAGCATTTGTTTCCCAGTCCTAAATGGAGTTGAATCACATGCAGTTTCTGGTCTTACGAGCAAGAGTTGTTTTCTGGTAAGGAAAGTCACTATTGCACTCCCGTTGCCATACACAGTGCAAATAGCACTCGCGTCTGTTCCCAGCAAGTACAGTGTATCCGACTGAAGAGGAGCTTCTGTTCTTGTCAGTTTCCTAAGCAGAGTTGAACTAGATATGGCCCGTGTGTAGGAAGCACAGTTCTTTTGTTCTGAGCAAGCTCACTGTTCTGGCCCTATAGGAAACACAGTAGAGTAGAAGAGTGCTCTTTTCTCTAAAGCAGACGGGGGTTTCTTGTAAGGTGAGCTAGCTTTTGTTTCCCAGTCCTAAATGGAGTTGAATCACATGCAGTTTCTGGTCCTATGAGCAAGAGTTGTTTTCTGGTAAGAAGAGTCACTATTGCGCTGCAACTGCCATACACAGGACAAATAGCAGTGGCGTCTGTTCCCAGCAAGTACAGTGTATTGGACTGAAGAGGATCTACTGTTCTTGTCAGGTTCCTAAGCAGAATTGAACTAGATATGGCCGAGTGTGTAGGAAGCACAGTTCTTTTGTTCTGAGCAGCTCACTGTTCGAACCCCATAGGAAACACAGTAGAGTAGAAGAGTGCTCTTTTCTCTAAAGCAGAGTATGTTTCTTGTAAGGCGAGCTTGCATTTGTTTCCCAGTCCTAAATGGAGTTGAGTCACATGCAGTGTTTTGTCCTACGAGCAAGAGTTGTTTTCTGGTAAGACGAGTCACTATTGTGCTCCAATTGCCATACACAGTGCAAATAGCACTCGCGTCTGTTCCCCGCAAGTACATTGTATCGGACTGAAGAGGAGCTACTGTTCTTGTCAGTTTCCTAAGCAGAGTTGAACGAGATATGGCCCGTGTGTAGGAAGCACAGTTCTTTGGTTCTGAGCAAGCTCACTGTTCTGGCCCTATAGGAAAAACAGTAGAGTAGAAGAGTGCTCTTTTCTCTAAAGCAGAGTGTGTTTCTTGCAAGGTGAGCTAGCTTTTGTTTCCCAGTCCTAAATGGAGTTGAATCACATGCAGTTTCTGGTCCTACGAGCAAGAGTTTTTTTCTGGTAAGAAGAGTCACTATTGCGCTGCAACTGCCATACACAGGACAAATAGCACTGGCGTCTGTTCCCCGCAAGTACATTGTATCGGACTGAAGAGGAGCTACTGTTCTTGTCAGTTTCCTAAGCAGAGTTGAACTAGATATGGCCCATGTGTGTAGGAAGCACAGTTCTTTTGTTCTGAGTAAGCTCACTGTTCGGACACCATAGGAAGCACAGTAGATTAGACGAGTGCTCTTTTCTCAAAAGCAGAGTGTGTTTCATGTAAGGCGAGCTAGCATTTGTTTCCCAGTCCTAAATGGAGTTGAATCACATGCATTTTCTAGACCTACGATCAAGAGTTGTTTTCTGGTAAGGAAAGTCACTATTGCGCTCCCATTGCCATACACAGTGCAAATAGCACTCGCGTCTGTTCCCACCAAGTACAGTGTATCGGACTGAAGAGGAGCTACTGTTCTTGTCAGTTTCCTAAGCAAAGTTGAACTAGTTATGGCCCGTGTGTAGGAAGCACAGTTCTTTTTTTCTGAGCAAGCTCACTGTTCTGGCCTTATAGGAAACACATTAGAGTAGAAGAGTGCTCTTTTCTCAAAAGCAGAGTGTGTTTCTTGTAAAGCGAGCTAGAGTTTGTTTCCCAGTCCTAAATGGAGTTGAATCACATGAAGTTTCTGGTCCTAAGAACAAGAGTTGTTTTCTGTTAAGAAGAGTAACTATTGCGCTGCCATTGCCATACACAGGACAAATAGCACTGGCGTCTGTTCCCAGCAAGTACAGTCTATTGAACTGAAGAGGATCTACTGTACTTGTCAGGTTCCTAAGCAGACTTGAACTAGATATGGCCGTGTGAGTAGGAAGCACAGTTTTTTTGTTCTGAGCAAGATCACTGTTCTGGCCCTATAGGAAACAAAGTAGAGTAGAAGAGTGCTCTTTTATCAAAAGCAGAGTGTGTTTCTTGGAAGTCGAGGTAGCGTTTGTTTCCCAGTCCTAAATGGAGTTGAGTCACATGCAGTTTTTTGTCCTACGAGCAAGAGATGTTTTCTGGTAAGACAAGTCACTATTGTGCTCCAATTGCCATACACAGGACAAATAGCACTGGCGTCTGTTCCCAGCAAGTACAGTGTATTGGACTGAAGAGGATCTACTGTTCTTGTCAGTTTCCTAAGTAGACTTGAACTAGATATTGCCGTGTGTGTAGTAAGCACAGTTTTTTTGTTCGGAGCAAGCTCACTGTTCGGAACACATAGGAAACACAGTAGAGTAGAAGAGTGCTGTTTTCTCAAAAGCAGAGTTTGTTTCTTGTAAGGCGAGCTAGCGTTTGTTTCCCAGTCCTAAATGGAGTTGAGTCACATGCAGTTTTTTGTCCTATGAGCAAAAGTTGTTTTCTGGTAAGACAAGTCACTATTGTGCTCCAATTGCCATACACAATGCAAATAGCACTCGCGTCTGTTCCCCGCAAGCACATTGTATTGTACTGAAGAGGATCTACTGTTTTTGTCAGTTTCCTAAGCACAGTTGAACTAGATATGGCCCGTGTGTGTAGGAAGGACAGTTCTTTTGTTCTGACCAAGCTCACTGTTCGGACCCCATTGGAAACACAGTAGAGTAGAAGAGTGCTCTTTTCTCAAAAGCAGAGTGTGTTTCTTGTAAGGCAAGCTAGAGTTTGTTTTCCAGTCCTAAATGGAGTTGAATCACATGCAGTTTCTGGTCTTATGAGCAACAGTTGTTTTCTGGTAAGGAAAGTCACTATTGCGCTCCCATTGCCATACACAGTGCAAATAGCACTCGCGTCTGTTCCCAGCAAGTACAGTGTATCGGACTGAAGAGGATCTAGTGTTCTTGTCAGTTTCCTAAGCAGAGTTGAACGAGATATGGCCCGTGTGTAGGAAGCACAGTTCTTTTGTTCTGAGCAAGCTCACTGTTCTGGCCCTATAGGAAAAACAGTAGAGTAGAAGAGTGCTCTTTTCTCTGAAGCAGAGTGTGTTTCTTGCAAGGTGAGCTAGCTTTTGTTTCCCAGTCCTAAATGGAGTTGAATCACATGCAGTTTCTGGTCCTACAAGCAAAGTTGTTCTCTGGTAAGAAGAGTCACTATTGTGCTGCCATTGCCATACACAGGACAAATAGCACTGGCGTCTGTTCCCAGCAAGTACAGTGTATTGGACTGAAGAGGATCTACTGCTCTTGTCAGGTTCCTAAGCAGAATTGAACTAGATATGGCCGTGTGTGTAGGAAGCACAGTTCTTTTGTTCTGAGCAAACTCACTGTTCTGGCCCTATAGGAAACACAGTAGAGTAGAAGAGTGCTCTTTTCTCAAAAGCGGAGTGTGTTTCTTGTAAGGCGAGCTAGCGTTTGTTTCCCAGTACTAAATGGAGTTGAATCACATGCAGTTTCTGGTCCTACGAGCAAGAGTTGTTTTCTGGTAAGAAGAGACACTATTGCACTGCCATTGCCATACACAGGACAAATAGCACTGGCGTCTGTTCCCAGCAAGTACACTGTATTGGACTGAAGAGGATCTACTGTTCTTGTCAGGTTCCTAAGCAGACTTGAACTAGATATGCCCGTGTGTGTAGGAAGCACAGTTTTTTTGTTCTGAGCAAGCTCACTGTTCAGAACACATAGGAAACACAGTAGAGTAGAAGAGTGCTCTTTTCATAAAATCGGAGTGTGTTTCTTGTAAGGCGAGCTAGCTTTTGTTTTCCAGTCCTAAATGGAGTTGAGTCACATGAAGTTTTTTATCCTATGAGCAAAAGTTGTTTTCCGGTAAACAAGTCACTGTTGTTCTCCCATTGCCATACACAGTGCAAATAGCACTCACGTCTGTTCCCCGCAAGTACAGTGTATTGGACGGAAGAGGAGCTACTGTTCTTGTCAGTTTCCTAAGCACAGTTGAACTAGATATGGCCGTGTGTGTAGGAAGCACAGTTCTTTTGTTCTGAGCAAGCTCACTGTTCGGACCCCATAGGAAACACAGTAGAGTAGACGAGTGCTCTTTTCTCAAAAGCAGAGTGTGTTTCATGTAAGGCGAGCTAGCATTTGTTTCCCAGTCCTAAATGGAGTTGAATCACATGAAGTTTCTGGTCTTACGAGCAAGAGTTGTTTTCTGGTAAGGAAAGTCACTATTGTGCTCCCATTGACATACACAGTGCAAATAGCACTCGCGTCTGTTCCCAGCAAGTACAGTGTATCGGACTGAAGAGGAGCTACTGTTCTTGTCAGTTTCCTAAGCAGAGTTGAACTAGATATGGCCCGTGTGTAGGAAGCACAGTTCTTTTGTTCTGAGCAAGCTCACTGTTCTGGCCTTATAGGAAACACAGTAGAGTGGAAGAGTGCTCTTTTCTCAAAAGCAGAGTGTATTTCTTGTAAAGCGAGCTAGAGTTTGTTTCCCAGTCCTAAATGGAGTTGAATCACATGAAGTTTCTGGTCCTAAGAGCAAGAGTTGTTTTCTGTTAAGAAGAGTAACTATTGCGCTGCCATTGCCATACACAGGACAAATAGCACTGGCGTCTGTTCCCAGCAAGTACAGTCTATTGAACTGAAGAGGATCTACTGTACTTGTCAGGTTCCTAAGCAGACTTGAACTAGATATGGCCGTGTGAGTAGGAAGCACAGTTTTTTTGTTCTGAGCAAGCTCACTCTTCTGGCCCTATAGGAAACAAAGTAGAGTAGAAGAGTGCTCTTTTATCAAAAGCTGAGTGTGTTTCTTGGAAGTCGAGCTAGCATTTGTTTCCCAGTCCTAAATGGAGTTGAGTCACATGCAGTTTTTTGTCCTACGAGCAAGAGATTTTTTCTGGTAAGACAAGTCACTATTGTGCTCCAATTGCCAAACACAGGACAAATAGCACTGGCGTCTGTTCCCAGCAAGTACAGTATATTGGACTGAAGAGGATCTACTGTTCTTGTCAGGTTCCTAAGCAGACTTGAACTAGATATGGCCGTGTGTGTAGTAAGCACAGTTTTTTTGTTCTGAGCAAGCTCACTCTTCGGAACACATAGGAAACACAGTAGAGTGGAAGAGTGCTCTTTTCTCAAAAGCAGAGTTTGTTTCTTGTAAGGCGAGCTAGCGTTTGTTTCCCAGTCCTAAATGGAGTTGAGTCACATGCAGTTTTTTGTCCTATGAGCAAAAGTTGTTTTCTGGTAAGACAAGACACTATTGTGCTCCAATTGCCATACACAATGCAAATAGCACTCGCGTCTGTTCCCCGCAAGTACATTGTATTGTACTGAAGAGGATCTACTGTTTTTGTCAGTTTCCTAAGCACAGTTGAACTAGATATGCCCCGTGTGTGTAGGAAGCACAGTTCTTTTGTTCTGAGCAAGCTCACTGTTCGGACCCCATTGGAAACACAGTAGAGTAGAAGAGTGCTCTTTTCTCAAAAGCAGAGTGTGTTTCATGTAAGGCGAGCTAGAGTTTGTTTTCCAGTCCTAAATGGAGTTGAATCACATGCAGTTTCTGGTCTTATGAGCAACAGTTGTTTTCTGGTAAGAAAAGTCACTATTGCGCTCCCATTGCCATACACAGTACAAATAGCACTCGCGTCTGTTCCCAGCAAGTACAGTGTATCGGACTGATGAGGATCTAGTGTTCTTGTCAGTTTCCTAAGCAGAGTTGAACGAGATATGGCCCGTGTGTAGGAAGCACAGTTCTTTTGTTCTGAGCAAGCTCACTGTTCTGGCCCTATAGGAAAAACAGTAGAGTAGAAGAGTGCTCTTTTCTCTGAAACAGAGTGTGTTTCTTGCAAGGTGAGCTAGCTTTTGTTTCCCAGTCCTAAATGGAGTTGAGTCACATGCAGTTTTTTGTCCTACGAGCAAGAGTTTTTTTCTGGTAAGTCGAGTCACTATTGTGCTCCAATTGCCATACACAGTGCAAATAGCACTCGCGTCTGTTCCCAGCAAGTACAGTGTATCGGACTGAAGAGGAGCTACTGTTCTTGTCAGTTTCCTAAGCAGAGTTGAACTAGATATGGCCCGTGTGTGTAGGAAGCACAGTTCTTTTGTACTGAGCAAGGTCACTGTTCAGACCCCATAAGAAACACAGTAGAGTAGAAGAGTTCTCTTTTCTCAAAAGCAGAGTGTGTTTCATGTAAGGCGAGCTAGCATTTGTTTCCCAGTCCTAAATGGGGTTGAATCACATGCAGTTTCTGGTCCTACGAACAAGGGTTGTTTTCTGGTAAGAAGAGTCACTATTGCGCTGCCATTGCCATACACTGGACAAATAGCACTGGCGTCTGTTCCCAGCAAGTACAGTGTATTGGACTGAAGAGGATCTACTGTTCTTGTCAGGTTCCTAAGCAGACTTGAACTAGATATGGCCGTGTGTGTAGGAAGCACAGTTTTTTTTTCTGAGCAAGCTCACTGTTCGTAACACATAGGAAACACAGTAGAGTAGAAGAGTGCTCTTTTCTCAAAAGCAGAGTGTGTTTCATGTAAGGCGAGCTAGAGTTTGTTTCCCAGTCCTAAATGGAGTTGAATCACATGCAGTTTCTGGTCCTACGAGCAAGAGTTGTTTTCTGGTAAGAAGAGTCACTATTGCGCTGCAACTGCCATACACAGGACAAATAGCACTGGCGTCTGTTCCCAGCAAGTACAGTGTATTGGACAGAAGAGGATCTAGTGTTCTTGTAAGTTTCCTAAGCAGAGTTGAAGTAGGTATGGCCCGTGTGTGTAGGAAGCACAGTTCTTTTGTTCTGAGCAAGCTCACTGTTCGGACCCCATAGGAAACACAGTAGAGTATAAGAGTGCTCTTTTCTCAAAAGCAGAGTGTGTTTTTGTAAGGCGAGCTAGCGTATGTTTCCTAGTCCTAAATGGAGTTGAATCACATGCAGTTTCTGGTCCTATGAACAAGAGTTGTTTTCTGTTAAGGAAAGTCACTATTGCGCTCCCATTGTCCTTTACAAGGCAAATAGCACTTGCGTATTTTCCCAGCAAGTACAGTGTATTGGACTGAATAGGAGCTACTGTTCTTGTCAGTTTACTAAGCAGAATGGAACTAGATATGGTCCGTGCGTGTAGGAAGCACAGTTCTTTTGTTCTGAGCAAGCTCAATGTTTGGACCCCATAGGAAACATAGTAGAGTAGAAGATGCTCTTTTCTCAAAAGCAGAGTGTGTTTCATGTAAGGCGAGCTAGCATTTGTTTCCCAGTCCTAAATGGAGTTGATCATATGCAGTTTCTGGTCCTACGATCAAGAGTTGTTTTCTGGTAAGGAAAGTCACTATTGCGCTCCCATTGCCATACACAGTGCAAATAGCACTCGAGTCTGTTCCCAGCAAGTACAGTGTATTGGACGGAAGAGGAGCTACTGTTCTTGTCAGTTTCCTAAGCAGAGTTGAACTAGATATGGCCCATGTGTAGGAAGCACAGTTCTTTTGTTCTGAGCAAGCTCACTGTTCGGACCCCATAGGAAACACAGTAGAGTAGAAGAGTGCTCTTTTCTCAAAAGCAGAGTGTGTTTCATGGAAGGCAAGCTAGCATTTGTTTCCCAGTCCTAAATGGAGTTGAATCACCTGAAGTTTCTGGTCTTACGAGCAAGAGTTGTTTTCTGGTAAGGAAAGTCACTATTGCGCTCCCTTTTCCATACACAGTGCAAATAGCACTCGCTTCTGTTCCCAGCAAGTACAGTGTATCGGACTGAAGAGGAGCTACTCTTCTTGTCAGTTTCCTAAGCAGAGTTGAACTAGATATGGCCCGTGTGTAGGAAGCACAGTTTTTTTGTTCTGAGCAAGCTCACTGTTCTGGCCCTGTAGGAAACACAGTAGAGTAGAAGAGTGCTCTTTTCTCTAAAGCAGAGTGTGTTTCTTGTAAGGTGAGCTAGCTTTTGTTTCCCAGTCCTAAATGGAGTTGAATCACATGCAGTTTCTGGTCCTACGAGCAAGAGTTGTTTTCTGGTAAGAAGAGACACTATTGCACTGCCATTGCCATACACAGGACAAATAGCACTGGCGTCTGTTCCCAGCAAGTACAGTGTATTGGACTGAAGAGGATCTACTGTTCTTGTCAGGTTCCTAAGCAGACTTGAACTAGATATGCCCGTGTGTGTAGGAAGCACAGTTTTTTTGTTCTGAGCAAGCTCACTTTTCGGAACACATAGGAAACACAGTAGAGTAGAAGAGTGCTCTTTTCTCAAAAGCAGAGTGTGTTTCTTGGCAGTCGAGCTAGTGTTTGTTTCCAGTCCTAAATGGAGTTGGGTCACATGCAGTTTTTTGTCCTACGAGCAAGAGTTGTTTTCTCGTAAGACAAGTCACTATTGTGCTCCAATGCCATACACAGTGCAAATAGCACTCGCATCTGTTCCCCACAAGTACAGTGTATTGGACTGAAGAGGATCTACTGTTCTTGTCAGGTTCCTAAGCAGAATTGAACTAGATATGGCCGTGTGTGTAGGAAGCACAGTTCTTTTGTTCTGAGCAAGCTCACTGTTCGGACACCATAGGAAAAACAGTAGAGTAGAAGAGTGCTCTTTTCTCAAAAGCAGAGTGTGTTTCTTGTAAGGCGAGCTAGCATTTCTTTCCCAGTCCTAAATGGAGTTGAATCACATGCAGTTTCTGGTCCTACGAGCAAGAGTTGTTTTCTGGTAAGGAAAGTCACTATTGCGCTCCCATTGCCCTACACAAGGCAAATAGCACTAGCGTCTGTTCCCAGCAAGTACAGTGTATCGGACTTAAGAGGAGCTACTGTTCTTGTTTGTTTCCTAAGCAGAGTTTAATTAGATATGGCCCGTGTGTGTAGAAAGCACAGTTCTTTTGTTCTGAGCAAGCTCACTGTTCGGACCCCATAGGAAACACAGTAGAGTAGAAGAGTGCTCTTTTCTCTAAAGCAGAGTGTGTTTCTTGTAAGGTGAGCTAGCTTTTGTTTCCCAGTCCTAAATGGAGTTGAATCACATGCAGTTTCTGGTCCTATGAGCAAGAGTTGTTTTCTGGTAAGGAAAGTCACTATTGCGCTCCCATTGCCATACACAGTGCAAATAGCATTCGCGTCTGTTCCCAGCAATTACAGTGTATTGGACTGAACAGGAGCTACTGTTCTTGTTTGTTTTCTAAGCAGAGTTGAATTAGATATGGCCCGTGTGTGTAGAAAGCACAGTTCTTTTGTACTGAGCAAGCTCACTGTTCGGACCACATAGGAAACACAGTAGAGTAGAAGAGTGCTCTTTTCTCAAAAGCAGAGTGTGTTTCTTGTAAGGCGAGCTAGCACTTCTTTCCCAGTCCTAAATGGAGTTGAATCACATGCAGTTTCTGGTCCTATGAGCAAGAGTTGTTTTCTGGTAAGGAAAGTCACTTTGTGCTCCTATTGCCATCCACAGTACAAATAGCACTCGCGTCTTTTCCCAGCCAGTACAGTGTATTGGACTGAAGAGGAGCTACTGTTCTTGTCAGTTTCCTAAGCAGAGTTCAACTAGATATGGCCCGTGTGTAGGAAGCACAGTTCTTATGTTCTGAGCAAGCTCACTGTTCTGGCCCTATAGGAAACACAGTAGAGTAGAAGAGTGCTCTTTTCTCTAAAGCCGAGAGTGTTTCTTGTAAGGCGAGCTAGCGTTTGTTTCCCAATCCTAAATGGAGTTGAATCACATGCAGTTTCTGGTCCTACGAGCAAGAGTTGTTTTCTGGTAAGACGAGTCACTATTGGGCTCCCATTGACATACACAGTGCAAATAGCACTCACGTCTCTTTACAGCAAGTACAGTGTATCGGACTAAAGAGGAGCTACTGTTCTTGTCATTTTCCTATGCAGAGTTGAACTAGATATGGCCGTGTGAGTTGAAGCACAGTTTTTTTGTTCTGAGCAAGCTCACTGTTCTGGCCCTATAGGAAACACAGTAGAGTAGAAGAGTGCTCTTTACTCAAAAGCAGAGTGTCTTTCTTGTAAGGCGAGCTAGCGTTTGTTTCCCAGTCCTAAATGGAGTTGATCCACATGCAGTTTTTTGTCCTACGAGCAAGAGTTGTTTTCTGGTAAGTCGAGTCACTATTGTGCTCCAATTGCCATACACAGGACAAATAGCACTGGCGTCTGTTCCAAGCAAGTACAGTGTATTGGACTGAAGAGGATCTAGTGTTCTTGTCAGTTTCCTAAGCAGAGTTGAACTAGATATGGCCGTGTGTGTAGGAAGCACAGTTTTTTTGTTCTGAGCAAGCTCACTGTTTGGAACACATAGGAAACACAGTAGAGTAGAAGAGTGCTCTTTTCTCAAAAGCAGAGTGTGTTTCTTGTAAGGCGAGCTAGCGTTTGTTTCCCAGTCCTAAATGGAGTTGAGTCACATGCAGTTTTTTGTACTATGAGAAAAAGTTGTTTTCTGGTAAGACAAGTTACTATTGTTCTCCAATTGCCATACACAGTGCAAATAGCACTCGCGTCTGTTCCCCGCAAGTACAGTGTATTGGACGGAAGAGGAGCTACTGTTCTTGTCAGTTTCCTTAGCACAGTTGAACTAGATATTGCCGTGTGTGTAGGAAGCACAGTTCTTTTGTTCTGAGCAAGCTCAATGTTCGGACTCCATAGGAAACACAGTAGAGTAGAAGAGTGCTCTTTTCTCAAAAGCAGAGTGTATTTCATGTAAGGCGAGCTAGCATTTGTTTCCCAGTTCTAAATGGAGTTGAATCACATGCAGTTTCTGGTCTTACGAGCAAGAGTTGTTTTCTGGTAAGGAAAGTCACTATTGCACTCCCGTTGCCATACACAGTGCAAATAGCACTCGCGTCTGTTCCCAGCAAGTACAGTGTATCCGACTGAAGAGGAGCTACTGTTCTTGTCAGTTTCCTAAGCAGAGTTGAACTAGATATGGCCCGTGTGTAGGAAGCACAGTTCTTTTGTTCTGAGCAAGCTCACTGTTCTGGCCCTATAGGAAACACAGTAGAGTAGAAGAGTGCTCTTTTCTCTAAAGCAGACGGGGGTTTCTTGTAAGGTGAGCTAGCTTTTGTTTCCCAGTCCTAAATGGAGTTGAATCACATGCAGTTTCTGGTCCTATGAGCAAGAGTTGTTTTCTGGTAAGAAGAGTCACTATTGCGCTGCAACTGCCATACACAGGACAAATAGCAGTGGCGTCTGTTCCCAGCAAGTACAGTGTATTGGACTGAAGAGGATCTACTGTTCTTGTCAGGTTCCTAAGCAGAATTGAACTAGATATGGCCGAGTGTGTAGGAAGCACAGTTCTTTTGTTCTGAGCAGCTCACTGTTCGAACCCCATAGGAAACACAGTAGAGTAGAAGAGTGCTCTTTTCTCTAAAGCAGAGTATGTTTCTTGTAAGGCGAGCTTGCATTTGTTTCCCAGTCCTAAATGGAGTTGAGTCACATGCAGTGTTTTGTCCTACGAGCAAGAGTTGTTTTCTGGTAAGACGAGTCACTATTGTGCTCCAATTGCCATACACAGTGCAAATAGCACTCGCGTCTGTTCCCCGCAAGTACATTGTATCGGACTGAAGAGGAGCTACTGTTCTTGTCAGTTTCCTAAGCAGAGTTGAACGAGATATGGCCCGTGTGTAGGAAGCACAGTTCTTTGGTTCTGAGCAAGCTCACTGTTCTGGCCCTATAGGAAAAACAGTAGAGTAGAAGAGTGCTCTTTTCTCTAAAGCAGAGTGTGTTTCTTGCAAGGTGAGCTAGCTTTTGTTTCCCAGTCCTAAATGGAGTTGAATCACATGCAGTTTCTGGTCCTACGAGCAAGAGTTGTTTTCTGGTAAGAAGAGTCACTATTGCGCTGCAACTGCCATACACAGGACAAATAGCACTGGCGTCTGTTCCCCGCAAGTACATTGTATCGGACTGAAGAGGAGCTACTGTTTTTGTCAGTTTCCTAAGCAGAGTTGAACTAGATATGGCCCATGTGTGTAGGAAGCACAGTTCTTTTGTTCTGAGTAAGCTCACTGTTCGGACACCATAGGAAGCACAGTAGATTAGACGAGTGCTCTTTTCTCAAAAGCAGAGTGTGTTTCATGTAAGGCGAGCTAGCATTTGTTTCCCAGTCCTAAATGGAGTTGAATCACATGCATTTTCTAGACCTACGATCAAGAGTTGTTTTCTGGTAAGGAAAGTCACTATTGCGCTCCCATTGCCATACACAGTGCAAATAGCACTCGCGTCTGTTCCCACCAAGTACAGTGTATCGGACTGAAGAGGAGCTACTGTTCTTGTCAGTTTCCTAAGCAAAGTTGAACTAGTTATGGCCCGTGTGTAGGAAGCACAGTTCTTTTTTTCTGAGCAAGCTCACTGTTCTGGCCTTATAGGAAACACATTAGAGTAGAAGAGTGCTCTTTTCTCAAAAGCAGAGTGTGTTTCTTGTACAGCGAGCTAGAGTTTGTTTCCCAGTCCTAAATGGAGTTGAATCACATGAAGTTTCTGGTCCTAAGAACAAGAGTTGTTTTCTGTTAAGAAGAGTAACTATTGCGCTGCCATTGCCATACACAGGACAAATAGCACTGGCGTCTGTTCCCAGCAAGTACAGTCTATTGAACTGAAGAGGATCTACTGTACTTGTCAGGTTCCTAAGCAGACTTGAACTAGATATGGCCGTGTGAGTAGGAAGCACAGTTTTTTTGTTCTGAGCAAGATCACTGTTCTGGCCCTATAGGAAACAAAGTAGAGTAGAAGAGTGCTCTTTTATCAAAAGCAGAGTGTGTTTCTTGGAAGTCGAGGTAGCGTTTGTTTCCCAGTCCTAAATGGAGTTGAGTCACATGCAGTTTTTTGTCCTACGAGCAAGAGATGTTTTCTGGTAAGACAAGTCACTATTGTGCTCCAATTGCCATACACAGGACAAATAGCACTGGCGTCTGTTCCCAGCAAGTACAGTGTATTGGACTGAAGAGGATCTACTGTTCTTGTCAGTTTCCTAAGTAGACTTGAACTAGATATTGCCGTGTGTGTAGTAAGCACAGTTTTTTTGTTCGGAGCAAGCTCACTGTTCGGAACACATAGGAAACACAGTAGAGTAGAAGAGTGCTGTTTTCTCAAAAGCAGAGTTTGTTTCTTGTAAGGCGTGCTAGCGTTTGTTTCCCAGTCCTAAATGGAGTTGAGTCACATGCAGTTTTTTGTCCTATGAGCAAAAGTTGTTTTCTGGTAAGACAAGTCACTATTGTGCTCCAATTGCCATACACAATGCAAATAGCACTCGCGTCTGTTCCCCGCAAGCACATTGTATTGTACTGAAGAGGATCTACTGTTTTTGTCAGTTTCCTAAGCACAGTTGAACTAGATATGGCCCGTGTGTGTAGGAAGGACAGTTCTTTTGTTCTGACCAAGCTCACTGTTCGGACCCCATTGGAAACACAGTAGAGTAGAAGAGTGCTCTTTTCTCAAAAGCAGAGTGTGTTTCTTGTAAGGCAAGCTAGAGTTTGTTTTCCAGTCCTAAATGGAGTTGAATCACATGCAGTTTCTGGTCTTATGAGCAACAGTTGTTTTCTGGTAAGGAAAGTCACTATTGCGCTCCCATTGCCATACACAGTGCAAATAGCACTCGCGTCTGTTCCCAGCAAGTACAGTGTATCGGACTGAAGAGGATCTAGTGTTCTTGTCAGTTTCCTAAGCAGAGTTGAACGAGATATGGCCCGTGTGTAGGAAGCACAGTTCTTTTGTTCTGAGCAAGCTCACTGTTCTGGCCCTATAGGAAAAACAGTAGAGTAGAAGAGTGCTCTTTTCTCTGAAGCAGAGTGTGTTTCTTGCAAGGTGAGCTAGCTTTTGTTTCCCAGTCCTAAATGGAGTTGAATCACATGCAGTTTCTGGTCCTACAAGCAAAGTTGTTCTCTGGTAAGAAGAGTCACTATTGTGCTGCCATTGCCATACACAGGACAAATAGCACTGGCGTCTGTTCCCAGCAAGTACAGTGTATTGGACTGAAGAGGATCTACTGTTCTTGTCAGGTTCCTAAGCAGAATTGAACTAGATATGGCCGTGTGTGTAGGAAGCACAGTTCTTTTGTTCTGAGCAAACTCACTGTTCTGGCCCTATAGGAAACACAGTAGAGTAGAAGAGTGCTCTTTTCTCAAAAGCGGAGTGTGTTTCTTGTAAGGCGAGCTAGCGTTTGTTTCCCAGTACTAAATGGAGTTGAATCACATGCAGTTTCTGGTCCTACGAGCAAGAGTTGTTTTCTGGTAAGAAGAGACACTATTGCACTGCCATTGCCATACACAGGACAAATAGCACTGGCGTCTGTTCCCAGCAAGTACACTGTATTGGACTGAAGAGGATCTACTGTTCTTGTCAGGTTCCTAAGCAGACTTGAACTAGATATGCCCGTGTGTGTAGGAAGCACAGTTTTTTTGTTCTGAGCAAGCTCACTGTTCAGAACACATAGGAAACACAGTAGAGTAGAAGAGTGCTCTTTTCATAAAATCGGAGTGTGTTTCTTGTAAGGCGAGCTAGCTTTTGTTTTCCAGTCCTAAATGGAGTTGAGTCACATGAAGTTTTTTATCCTATGAGCAAAAGTTGTTTTCTGGTAAACAAGTCACTGTTGTTCTCCCATTGCCATACACAGTGCAAATAGCACTCACGTCTGTTCCCCGCAAGTACAGTGTATTGGACGGAAGAGGAGCTACTGTTCTTGTCAGTTTCCTAAGCACAGTTGAACTAGATATGGCCGTGTGTGTAGGAAGCACAGTTCTTTTGTTCTGAGCAAGCTCACTGTTCGGACCCCATAGGAAACACAGTAGAGTAGACGAGTGCTCTTTTCTCAAAAGCAGAGTGTGTTTCATGTAAGGCGAGCTAGCATTTGTTTCCCAGTCCTAAATGGAGTTGAATCACATGAAGTTTCTGGTCTTACGAGCAAGAGTTGTTTTCTGGTAAGGAAAGTCACTATTGTGCTCCCATTGACATACACAGTGCAAATAGCACTCGCATCTGTTCCCAGCAAGTACAGTGTATCGGACTGAAGAGGAGCTACTGTTCTTGTCAGTTTCCTAAGCAGAGTTGAACTAGATATGGCCCGTGTGTAGGAAGCACAGTTCTTTTGTTCTGAGCAAGCTCACTGTTCTGGCCTTATAGGAAACACAGTAGAGTGGAAGAGTGCTCTTTTCTCAAAAGCAGAGTGTATTTCTTGTAAAGCGAGCTAGAGTTTGTTTCCCAGTCCTAAATGGAGTTGAATCACATGAAGTTTCTGGTCCTAAGAGCAAGAGTTGTTTTCTGTTAAGAAGAGTAACTATTGCGCTGCCATTGCCATACACAGGACAAATAGCACTGGCGTCTGTTCCCAGCAAGTACAGTCTATTGAACTGAAGAGGATCTACTGTACTTGTCAGGTTCCTAAGCAGACTTGAACTAGATATGGCCGTGTGAGTAGGAAGCACAGTTTTTTTGTTCTGAGCAAGCTCACTCTTCTGGCCCTATAGGAAACAAAGTAGAGTAGAAGAGTGCTCTTTTATCAAAAGCAGAGTGTGTTTCTTGGAAGTCGAGCTAGCATTTGTTTCCCAGTCCTAAATGGAGTTGAGTCACATGCAGTTTTTTGTCCTACGAGCAAGAGATTTTTTCTGGTAAGACAAGTCACTATTGTGCTCCAATTGCCAAACACAGGACAAATAGCACTGGCGTCTGTTCCCAGCAAGTACAGTATATTGGACTGAAGAGGATCTACTGTTCTTGTCAGGTTCCTAAGCAGACTTGAACTAGATATGGCCGTGTGTGTAGTAAGCACAGTTTTTTTGTTCTGAGCAAGCTCACTCTTCGGAACACATAGGAAACACAGTAGAGTAGAAGAGTGCTCTTTTCTCAAAAGCAGAGTTTGTTTCTTGTAAGGCGAGCTAGCGTTTGTTTCCCAGTCCTAAATGGAGTTGAGTCACATGCAGTTTTTTGTCCTATGAGCAAAAGTTGTTTTCTGGTAAGACAAGACACTATTGTGCTCCAATTGCCATACACAATGCAAATAGCACTCGCGTCTGTTCCCCGCAAGTACATTGTATTGTACTGAAGAGGATCTACTGTTTTTGTCAGTTTCCTAAGCACAGTTGAACTAGATATGCCCCGTGTGTGTAGGAAGCACAGTTCTTTTGTTCTGAGCAAGCTCACTGTTCGGACCCCATTGGAAACACAGTAGAGTAGAAGAGTGCTCTTTTCTCAAAAGCAGAGTGTGTTTCATGTAAGGCGAGCTAGAGTTTGTTTTCCAGTCCTAAATGGAGTTGAATCACATGCAGTTTCTGGTCTTATGAGCAACAGTTGTTTTCTGGTAAGAAAAGTCACTATTGCGCTCCCATTGCCATACACAGTGCAAATAGCACTCGCGTCTGTTCCCAGCAAGTACAGTGTATCGGACTGATGAGGATCTAGTGTTCTTGTCAGTTTCCTAAGCAGAGTTGAACGAGATATGGCCCGTGTGTAGGAAGCACAGTTCTTTTGTTCTGAGCAAGCTCACTGTTCTGGCCCTATAGGAAAAACAGTAGAGTAGAAGAGTGCTCTTTTCTCTGAAACAGAGTGTGTTTCTTGCAAGGTGAGCTAGCTTTTGTTTCCCAGTCCTAAATGGAGTTGAGTCACATGCAGTTTTTTGTCCTACGAGCAAGAGTTTTTTTCTGGTAAGTCGAGTCACTATTGTGCTCCAATTGCCATACACAGTGCAAATAGCACTCGCGTCTGTTCCCAGCAAGTACAGTGTATCGGACTGAAGAGGAGCTACTGTTCTTGTCAGTTTCCTAAGCAGAGTTGAACTAGATATGGCCCGTGTGTGTAGGAAGCACAGTTCTTTTGTACTGAGCAAGTTCACTGTTCAGACCCCATAAGAAACACAGTAGAGTAGAAGAGTTCTCTTTTCTCAAAAGCAGAGTGTGTTTCATGTAAGGCGAGCTAGCATTTGTTTCCCAGTCCTAAATGGGCTTGAATCACATGCAGTTTCTGGTCCTACGAACAAGGGTTGTTTTCTGGTAAGAAGAGTCACTATTGCGCTGCCATTGCCATACACTGGACAAATAGCACTGGCGTCTGTTCCCAGCAAGTACAGTGTATTGGACTGAAGAGGATCTACTGTTCTTGTCAGGTTCCTAAGCAGACTTGAACTAGATATGGCCGTGTGTGTAGGAAGCACAGTTTTTTTTTCTGAGCAAGCTCACTGTTCGTAACACATAGGAAACACAGTAGAGTAGAAGAGTGCTCTTTTCTCAAAAGCAGAGTGTGTTTCATGTAAGGCGAGCTAGAGTTTGTTTCCCAGTCCTAAATGGAGTTGAATCACATGCAGTTTCTGGTCCTACGAGCAAGAGTTGTTTTCTGGTAAGAAGAGTCACTATTGCGCTGCAACTGCCATACACAGGACAAATAGCACTGGCGTCTGTTCCCAGCAAGTACAGTGTATTGGACAGAAGAGGATCTAGTGTTCTTGTAAGTTTCCTAAGCAGAGTTGAAGTAGGTATGGCCCGTGTGTGTAGGAAGCACAGTTCTTTTGTTCTGAGCAAGCTCACTGTTCGGACCCCATAGGAAACACAGTAGAGTATAAGAGTGCTCTTTTCTCAAAAGCAGAGTGTGTTTTTGTAAGGCGAGCTAGCGTATGTTTCCTAGTCCTAAATGG